>NW_004524863.1:2054219-2055981 GCF_000260255.1 Octodon degus
TCTCTCTCTTTGTATTTTATTACAAGGTCTACAGGATCTCACTATGTAGGTAGGACTCATAGTGATCAGCCTGTGTTCAGCCTCCCAAGAACTGGGATTACAGGTGTGTGCCACCACGCCAAGTCTCAATCATCATCTCAGAGTGCCCTGGGGCCAGGCTGGCACAGCATGTGGGGCATTGTACCCCAGGTGGCCGCCGCCTCTGCTTAAGCAGGTGCTTTAATCCAATGAGCTATTTTTTGTTTTAACGTTGCAAAGTTTTACTTTTTTAAATTTTTTAAAATCAATTTTATTGAGAAACAAATAGCAATAAGACAGTTTCAAAACCAATTAGTAGGATAGTTTCAATAATTAATACACTGCATATTGTTGTCTTCTTAGTAGTTATTCATAGTACAAGATGTAGACATAATATCCTGTCCAAACACTAGTAGTACAAATATTTCTTCTCATTTAAGTAAGAGAAATTAGCTGTATATCTTAACTATTTTGTATATACAGATACAAAATGGTCCATCATTTATATTCCCTTTTTTGTTTAGTTTTATCAGAGATGGGCATTCCATTGCCATTTAAATATTGTAGGTGTGTGAATTCAGTAAAATAATTCAATATAGTCCAGTAGTCCATAATAGTAGTGGGTTGTCCATAGGACTAGTAATATCAGAAGTTGTTGACTTGAGCCTTTTACAGCTCAGCATATTATTATGGCTTTACTTTTCATACTTGTTTTTATACTTTTCTGCTGGATGGTTAAGACCAAGATAAAGCAAGAACTATATAACAAGAAATGTAACTTTTGTATATGACAAGGTCAGTCAGTCAAATCCCCTCAGGATTTAACCTGAAATCCTGTACCTCAGTTTGTAGATCCTTTGTCAGTGTCAGCCATGTGGATGAGTCATGGCCATTGTTGACCAATTTGCTCTCTTGTGAAAGTCTGAGGGAATGTTTTCTCTCCCTATGACTCTCCTTAGCTATTTGGGAGGCCCTCAGTGTAAACTTTCTTTAAGTCTATTAAAGTAACAGCCTTTTATACTCTCACTTCAGCTGCTCTTCTCATATTTTTATCTTCTAAAGCTATCCCATTCTTTTATCAGAACTCATGTTCTGCAATATATTATTTGGATAGACAAGCCAATGTAAACAAAATAACATTTGAATGCTTATTAACTTAATATTTAAAGTATCTAACATAGGGCTGGGGAGAATGCTCGGTAGTCTAAGTGCTTGTGTAGCAAGTACAAGGACCCAGGCACAGCATGTGGGCCACTGAAACGGGAGTGATGGCACATGCCTGTAATCCCAGGGGTGGGCAGGCTGAGACAGGAGGATCACTATGAGTCTGAGCTGCATAGAGAGACCCTGTACCAAATAAATACACAAAAGATTAAAAAAAATTGAAAGTGTCCAACATAACAACCTGAAAGAGTTCAAAAACATTGTCTTTTAACTCATGAAATTTCTTAAATAAAAGCTCTTAACACTGCTGTTAAGCTTGGTAGGAGTTCATTTAGATGTAACATTACCTTGTTTTGACTTTTATCTACCACCAACAATAGTCCATGGTAAATTGGGAAATTTTCCAAGGAGCCTGAGTGTTATCTATTTTTGGATATTGGGCCAATAAAGATTGAACCAATTTTATTAAACATATAATACACTTTATCACCTTCCTCCCATAAGTAGTGCTTTCAGTTAATACTAACAGACCTTGATGATGTAACTTATTGAAAACTACCCACCACCTATTGTTTTGGTA
>NW_004524863.1:2062443-2063505 GCF_000260255.1 Octodon degus
TCCATTTGTTTCAAACTCTGGTTCAGTTCTGTTATTTCTTTGCTAAGTTTTTGTCTGGTTGACCTATCTTTTGGAGATAAGGGTGTGTTAAGGTTGCATTTTGTTCCTTCTCATCATTTTGTGTAGCACTGTCCTCTCTCCTTTGATGTAGATCTTTGCTGTAGTTATAACCTTCACAAGTACTGAAGTTCAGGTGGAGCTCTACAGAGTTTGGTATTATCCAGCTGTGTGTGGCTTAGGTCTGGTTGTTGTGCTCAGCTCCTTCCCGCTGTGGACCTGGACTAGGACTGGGTCTGGGCTTTCCCAGAACTCAGCCGAAATTCCTCCTTGGCTGGAGGTGTGGGGGAGGTAAGGCAGAGTGTTGGGGGGCCGCACGAGGGGGAGGGAGAGGGTCCGGCCCACGCTTCGCCTGCTCTGAGACTGGTCCCACTGGCGCAGGGTCGCAGGAACCTCTGCACACACTCACAGGACGTGGGCTAGGACTGGGTCTGGGGCTTCCGGGAAATCAGCAGAAATTCCTACTCAGCGGGAGTGGTGGACGATGTAAGGCAGAGTGGTGGGGGGCAGTCGGAGGGGGTGGTAGAGGGTCCGGCCCACGCTGCGCCTGGGCTTGGACTAGTCCCGCCTGCGCAGGGTAGCAGGAAGCTCTCCACACACTCACCAGACCTGGGCTAGGACTGGGTCTGGGGGATCCTGGAAGTCGGCCGAAATTCCTACTGGGCGGGAGGGGTGGGAGAGGTATGGTGGAGTGGTGGGGGGCAGCCCAAGGGGGTGGGAGAGGGTCCGGCCCACGCTGCGCCTGGGTTGGGACTTGTCCCACTAGCGCAGGTTAGCAGGAAGCTCTCCACACACTCAGTGGACCTGGGCTAGGACTGGGTCTGGGGTTTCCTGGAAGTCGGCCTAAATTCCTACTCGGAGGGAGGGGTGGGGAGGTATGACAGAGTGGTGGGTGGCGGCCCGAGGTGGTGGGAGAGGGTCCGGCCCACACTGCGCCTGGGCTGGGACTGGTCCCTCAGGTGCAGGTTAGCAGGAAGCTCTCCACACACTCACTGGACCTGGGCT
>NW_004524864.1:0-510 GCF_000260255.1 Octodon degus
CTTTGACTTACAATTTATTAAAAAGACATCATATTATATCTTCTCCTACTATTAGAAACTTTAAAAAGTATATTTCTATTTTCTGTTGACTTTATATTACTTTTTCTCTGTCTTTTATACACACATACACACACATATGTATAAAAAAATACATGTATAACCTAACATAAGATTGACACTGTTAAAAAAATGATTGGTACTGTTTCATAGAAATCTTCAATGACCTTTAAATAAGGATTCATCTAATATGTTTTATATAGTCCTGCATAACTGCTTCATTGATAGGTCTTTATTGTTCATCCTCTTGCCTTTTGAATTATGCTCTTTGTTTCTTCCTATATGACACTTCTGGAGGTATTAAAATATTTCAAGATTGTATAACTAGAAAATCTTACTTTTAGTTTTCAAAGACATATTTGTTAAGTACAAAATTCAAAGAGGACAGATCTTTTAGTCTTTTAATTAGTCTAATTTCTTACACACTTGGTCCTTTTTTTAGTTTCTAATGTG
>NW_004524864.1:1355-2883 GCF_000260255.1 Octodon degus
CATTCTCTCAGGCTTTCACAGCTTTAATTGAACCAGTTACTGGAATTCACTTAAGCAGCTTGAGGGCAGTGTTGAAAGGGGCCAGGTTTTCACAGAACTTCAGCCATCGCTGCACATTGGCAGGTGCTGCCATGCTGCAGCCCCCGGTCTGCTGAGGCACAGACCAGAGCGCCACATCTGCCAGTGAGCTCATTCCCGACCAGCCATGGGCTCTTCCCCAGAGCAGAGTTCATGGAGCAGAAAACAGCTGCTTTTTCTTTACTACTCTCCTCTTTTAGCTAAAAAATAGCAATATATAGGGGCCAGGGAGATGGCTCAGTAGGATAAGCGCTTGACTGGCAAACTCAGGGATCTGAGTTCTATCCCCGGTTCCGCAAAAAAAAAAAATTTAGAATGTGTGCATGGGTAGTTCAGTGGTAGAATTCTCACCTGCCATGTGGGAGGCCCAGGTTCTATTCCCGGCCCATGCAGCGCCCTGTCACCTTGGGGCCAGGGAGATGGCTCAGTGGAATAAGTGTTTCCCTGGCAAGAGCAAGGGCCTGAGTTCAATCCCTTGTTCCACCAAAAAAAGAAATGAAAATAGCATATCTACCCAGCTATCTATAAGGGTTAAGGTCACAGCATTGTGCTTCTGGCCAAAGAGAGAGAACAAGAAATGTGCAATATTCCCTTCCCCTTCAATGCGGCACATCGTCTGCACACTGAACTTCATTTGAGTCTTGGGCACATTCTTCCAAATTAAGGTAAAGCCCAGCTGAAACTCATGATGGGCCTGTTCTAGTCTGTCCCCCAAAGCACTTGAGAAGGTTCTCAGGCACGCTCTTGACAGATGAATGTGTGTGGACCGTGGACAGGACCCTATAGCGCTTACAGAGCATCCTGTGCAGCACGAGCAGAGAGAGGGGAGGCGAGGCTGGGTTTGCGTTGACCACAATGTCTTTCAGTGCCCCATAATCCTTTCCAAGCACTGAATTCAAGTCCAACACATTGGTCCTCAGAGCACTGGGCTCATCTGCTTAGATGATGTTGGTTACATCCACATGGGCATCAGGGGTATGAATCATCTTGGAGAGACAATCAACTGCAGCTTTCAACTCGTATAAACATTTTAAAATATCTTGGCAGCACTCAAGAGCTTGCAGGGAGGGGTCTAATGCTTCCTGCCCATGGCCAGCACGGGGCACAGGGCTGCTGGTCCGGCAGTGCACGTTAGGGAGTCAGTACATGCAGGTAGGAAACTCTACACGCAGCGGTGCACTGCCCCCATGATAGGGCTTTACCTGGTACATCGGCATCACGGGAATGAAAGGAAGGAAGGTGGCAACCGTGGGTCACGTACACTCAGAAAGCACCGAGAAATCATGCACAACCACCACGGACTGCAGCCAACAAAAGTACAATTCTTGTTACATAGGTCTTGCTTAACCTTGGTCTTAACCATCCAGCAAAAAAGTATAAAAACGATGTATAAGAAGTAAAGCAGGGGCCAGGGAGATGGCTCAGTAGAATAAATGCTTGCCTGGCAAGC
>NW_004524864.1:3713-4225 GCF_000260255.1 Octodon degus
ACCCGTTGGGCATCTCACCCTGGTGGAAGGTCTGTGTGGCCTGACTGCACGCTAACCGCTTGCCCTCTCGGCTTCTCCTTGCCATCCTCTGATACTATCCCAGCGGTTCTTGTGTGACAGATGCTTTGCTCACTGCAGACGCCGGAGTTCAAGCATGTCACATCCACACAGAGCTGAGTACAAAGCCCGGGCAACCCAGCACTCCAGGACCTGTAGTACTCCTTGCCTGCTTCGGCCACCCCTGCTCGAAGTCCCTGGTCATCTTCTGTGCCCCGGGTTGCGCACCACTTGTTGTATTTTATGGGTCGGTGCCGAAAGAAACGATGAGAAGACCTGATGAATGTAACTTCAGAGGTCTCACTGAGATTAGTCTCTCTCCAAGTGAGCCAATTTTTTTTCTTTATAATAAGTTTTGCACAATTTTATTTTTGTGTATATTGGTATGATTTTATTTAAATTTCTTGTGCAAAAGGTTCATTTTTCTTGGAAATGCAGTATTATAAGTTGAACTA
>NW_004524864.1:4862-8586 GCF_000260255.1 Octodon degus
TTGCCAGAGAAGCACTTATTCTGCTGAGTCGTCTCCGCAGCCTGGACAGTTTCAATAATTAAGACACTGCATACATTCTTCCTTGTGGTTAATAGCTGCACAAGATGTGGACATGATACTCAATTTATAAACACTAGTAGACCAAATCCCTCTATTCATTAAAAGAATGTTACCGAGTGTGTGGGAAAGCTTCCTGCTACCCTGCTCGGGTGGGACCAGTCGCAACCCAGGTGCAGCGTTGGCCAGTTACTCTCCCACCCCCTTGGAACACCCCCCACCACTCCACAGCAACTTTCACACGCCACCCACAGAGTAGGAATTTCTGCCGCTTTCTGGGAACCCCCAGACCCACTCATAGCCCAGGTCCGGTGAGTGTGTGGGAGAGCTTTCTGCTACCCTGCGCCGGTGGAACCAGTGCCAGCCGGGCGCAGCGTGGGACAGACCCTCTCCCACCACCTTGGGATGCCCCCACCACTCTGAAACACCTCGCCCACCCCACCCGCTGAGTAGGAATTACTACCACGTTCTGGGAACCCCCAGACCCAGGCCTAGTCCAGACCCTGTGAGTATAAGGGACAGCTTCCTCTCCACCCTACTCCACCTTGGCCCGTCCAGGCACAATTCAGGCCTAGCATACAAGCCTTTGGTGTAACCCTGCAGCTGCAATCCCTGCAGAGAGTGTAGAGGATAGATCCAACCAGCTAGTCCAGGAGCAGAACATCTTGCCACAGGGGCACAACATATTCACCCTCAAGGGCAGCAGCGGGAAGGAGCTGAGCACAGCAGCCAGACCTAAGCCAGACTAGGCTGGATAAGTCCAAATTTGTAGAGCTGCACCTGAACTTCAGTATGTGTGAAGGTTATAACTACAGCAAAGATCTACAACAAAGGTCAGAAGACAGTGCTACACAAAATGACGAGAAGGAACAAAATGCAACCTCAGAACCCAAGCCCGCCCATAACAAGTGCAGAGAACATGAACACAGAACAAATTAGAAATCACACAGATGAAGGCAATGAATCAAAGCCTTCTGAAATAAAGAAACAGGAGCAGAAAGGTATAGAGGACATAAGATATGAAATAAAAAAAGAGATCCTTGATTAATAACATCTGCACTAAAGAATCAAATTCAGAAACATATGGAGGAAACCCAGTGCCAACCCAGAACAAGTGTGGAGGACACTAGCTCAGCTCAACTGCATGGATTGATAGTGTCGATAGTAAATAAGCACCAGCAAAAAGATATAGTGGAAATCAGAGTGCAATTCTTTTCTGAAATAAAAAAAGAACTCTCAGAACTCATAGCATCTGAAATAAAGAAGAAACCACAGAAACATAGGGAGGAAACCCAATCTGAAAAAAAAACAGTGCAGTAAAAGAATTTATAACTGCTTCTATAGAAGATATTGATAAAAAAAAAGAGGAGATTAGAAAAATGACGGACTCCTTGAATGAGCAATATAGGAAAACAATAGATCTCATGTAGCACAGTCAACGAGATTAAACAGGAAATTAAAACAGGAAATTAAAATCTGAATCACAAGCTTGCAAAACCGTTTAAGTGAAGGTGAAGACAGGGTTTTAGATCTTGAAGATGCTGGTGCAGCTACTGAAAAGATAAGAAAGGATCTCCTTAAAACAACGATGATGCAGGAAAGAATAATCCATCACCTGCAATATGATGCAAAGATGAACAATGTGAGAAAAATAAGCATCAATGAGAAAGAAGGAGTCGATAAAAATGACATTAAAAAATATGGGTAGAAGTAATAGCAGAAAATTTCCCAAATATGAGGAAACAATCTGACATTCAGGTACCTGAAGCATACAGAACACCAAGGAACCTCAACCCTATGAAAAACACACCAAGACATGTAATAGTCAAGATCCCAGAAATTCAGCACAAGAATAATCTACTGAAAGCCACTAGAGAAAAGAAGCAGATCATATTCAAAGCAAAACCCATCAGAATTACGGCCGACTTCTCTTCACAAACCATGCAGGCAAGAAGAGCATGGAGCAGAGTACTTCAGGTTCTCTATGAAAACAAATTCCAGCCCAGACTACTATACCCAGCAAAACACTCTTTCAATTTGATGGAGAAGTGAAATACTTCCATGACAAAGAACAGCTAAAGAATATTGCAATGGAAAAGCCAACCTTACACAGGCTACTGAAAGATGATCTAGAGAGGGAAAAAAACGATCAGAACTCCACAAATGAAATCAGAAGCAACCAACTAAATAGGGTAAGCAAATAAACCCAAGAGAAAAAGGAGAAAATGATAACAGGTAAATAACATGTCAATCATAAGTCAATACACCTCAATTCTAACAATCAATGTAAATACACTCAATTCACCAATTAAGAGAAATAGACTGGCACAGTGGATTAGGAAACAAAATCCAACAATATGCTGTATACAAGAAACACATTTAACTCATAAAGACATTGATAGGCTGAAAGTCAAAGGATGGAACATAATACTACATGCCCCAGCACCTCAGAAATAAGCAGGGATAGCAATTCTATTCTCAGACAGTCTCAACCTCAAACCAAAAATGATCAAGCCAAATAAAGAAGGCCACTATATACTGGTTAGGGGAAAAATTCAAGAGGAAGAGGTAACACTCATAAATATGTATGAACCAAACTTGGGAGCACCCAACTATATAAAGAAAATCTTAATGGACATGAAAAATCTAATATCCAATACCACAAATTTAACAGGAGACCTTAACACACACTTATCTCCGAAAGTTAGGTCAACCAGACAAAAACTTAGCAAAGAAATAAGAGAACTGAACCAGAGTTTGAAACAAATGGACTTGGTGGACATATACAGAGTGTTCCACCCAAACACAGCTGAATACACATTTTTCTCAGCTGCACATGGGTCATTTTCTAAAACAGACCACATACTGGTCCATAGGTCATGCTTAAGTATATGCAAGAAAACAGAAATTATCCCATGCACATTATCTGACCACAGTGCAATGAAACTGGAAATAAATGACAAAAGAAACCAGAAAAAAACTTGAAATACATGGAAATTAAATGACTCCCGACTCAACAACCAAGGGGTCACAGATGAAATTAAACAATATCTACAATTCAATGAAAATTCAAGCAAAACTTATCGTAATTTAGGGGATAGGATGAAAGAAGGTATCAGAGGGAAATTCATAGCTGTGAAGTCAAACATTAGGAAAACAGAAAGGGAACAAATAACTACCCTAATGCTAAACCTTCAACAACAAGAAAAGGAAGAGCAAACCAAACCCAGAGCTCAAAGATGGGAGGAAATCATGAAGATAAAGCAGAAATTCATTCAATTGAGATGAAGAAAACAGTTCAAAGAATTAAAAAAGCAAAATGTTGGTTCTATGAAAGATTAAATAAAATTGATAAACCCCTAGCTAACATCATCAAACAGAGGAAAAAAAATTCAAATACAAGCAATAAGGAATTAAAAGTGTGTAATTACCACAGACGCAGTGGAATTCAAGAATATTATCATTAGCTGCATGGAGAATTTTTACTCTCACAGAATAGAAGACACAGAAGAAATGGACAGATTCCTAGAAAGGTACAAATTACCACAACTGAATCGACCAGATATAAGCACTCTAAATAGCCCAATAACAGCCAATGAAATACAAGATGTAATTAAAAACCTACCAGCAAAGAAAAGTCCAGGTCTGGATGGATTCACAGCTGAAT
>NW_004524864.1:9966-23768 GCF_000260255.1 Octodon degus
AATAAACCAGACACACATGTGTAAATGTTGTATAGTCTCCCTAGTATAAGAACTCAAAAGAAGAAATACAAATAGAAAGATATAATACAAGTAAATGGACAGCAGGATCTCAAGGACTAACTAATCAAGAGAGGGAAAGGAAAAGAGCTAGGAAAAAGTTTTATGTAGAAGATGAGCAAGACAATGATCCTGAGAATCTTCAGACGATTTTTTAACATAGCAGTTAATTGGAAAAATTCTCACCCTGACTATCTCTATATACTGATACCTGTGAATTAAGTTACTGCACTGCAGATTGTAATTTGCAATAGTAGCTTCATGCTTGGAGTGCCTGTTATTCTGGTCTTCTGACAATGGGCTGCTTCTCGTGACATGCCAGTTGCTGCTTTGATGTCTCTAGTGTAGGTGGATGTTCAAGAAGAAGGGTTTAGGGGCCAGGGAGATGGCTCAGTAGGATAAGCACTTGACTGGCAAACGCAAGGATCTGAGTTCAATCCACCGGTTCTGTCAAAAAAAAAAAAAAAAAAAGAAGAAGAAGGGGGTGGTGAATGAAAGCAAGAGACAGGAAAAGGAATATTGTGGGATTGTCCTGCTTCAAGGTTACATATCGTGAGATTTTTGGACTTATGTGCAAACATGAGAAGTATAGAATTCTTTATGCCTGTTTTTAAAATATAGTCTAATTTTTAAATGTTTTTTATCATATTATGTAGGGACTTAAAGTTCAACATATCAATACTTGATGAAAAATATCTGTTCCATAGTATGCCTAATATGTTTGATATGCAGACACACAGTGATGTTAAGCTTAACATCCTAAGTTGTTTGATAATAACAATAAGCTTGTCTTCTGGATGGTTAAAAACCTAAGTTTGAAGACCAAAATTAGAGAAAAAGAAGGGCTGCAAGGAAAGCCAACATTTTGGCCCTAACCTTCTAAGGTCAATTAAGACTCAGGACATATGAGAACTTGTACTGTAACATCATGTAACTCGGTAATGTCCCAAATTTTCTGATCAAGGAGATTATGGGGCCAAAGAGGAAAGTGATTGATGATGTAGAGTGTACCTAAGGAGAGTCACATGGAGAGAAAACATTCTCTCAGGCTTTCACAGAGAGCACATTGGCCAAGAAAGGGCCGTGACTCATCCACATGTCTGACACTGACAAAGGTTCTATAATCTGAGGTACAGGATCTCAAGATAAATCCTGAAGGAATTTCACTGACCTTATCAGCCCCAAAAGCTACAACTCTTGCTGCATAGGTTCTGCTTTACCTTGGTCTTAACCATCCAGAAGAAAAGCATAAAGATGAATTATAGGAAGGAAAGCCATGCTGTTATGTTGAGCTGTGGGGGACTCAGGTCAACAATGTCTGACATTGCCAGTTAAACAGAAGACCCAATGCTATTGTGGACTACTGGACTCTTTTAGTTTTGCTGAGTTTACACACCTGTAATATTTAAATAACGGAACTTAACAAATAAAGGGTATACAGAAGAATGTCTATTTTGTATCTGTGTATTCAAAGTGGTTAGGATATATATATATATCGTTACATTCTGTTAATAAATAGAATGATTTGTTCTAATGGTGTTTGTAAATAGAATACCAAGTCCGCATCTTGTACAGCAATTAACCACTAAAAAGAATGTATGCAGTGCGTTACTTATTGAAACTGTCCTAGTGATTTGATTTGAAACTGTCTCATTGCTATTTGTTTATCAATAAAATTATGAAAAAAGAGAATGTTACTATATCTATCCTAACCATATTAAATACACAGAGACAAAATGAACATTCATCTGTATCTCCCCTTTTTTATTTTCAACTTCTGCTATTTCAATATTATAGGTGTGGAAACTCAGCAAAATATTCTATGAGTCCAATAGTCCATAATAGTATTGGGTCCTCTGCTTCACTGGCAATGTCAGAAATTATAAACCTGAGCTTCCTACAGCTCAACGTAACAGCATGGCTTTACTTCTTATACTTCGTTTTTATACTTTTCTGCTGGATGGTTAAGACTAAGGTAAAGCAGGACCTAGGCAACAAGAGTTGTAGCTTTTGGGGCTGATAAGGTCAGTGAAATCCCTCAAGATTTATCCTGAGATCCTGTACCTCAAATTGTAAAATATTTGTCAGTGTCAGCTATGTGGATGGGTCACGGCCATTGCTTGGCCAAAGGGGTTTGTGTGAAAGGCTGAGAGATTCTTTTCTCTCCATGTGACTTTCCTTAGGCACACTGTACATCATCGATCACTTTCCTCTTTGGCCCCATAATCTCCTTGATCAGAAAATTTGGGACACTACTGAGTTATGTGACGTTACAGTACAAGTTCTCATATGTCCTGACTCTTAATTGACCTTGGAAGGCTAAGGCCAAAATGTTGGCTTTTCTTGCGACTCTCCTTTTTCTGTAATCTTGGTCTACAAACTTAGGTTGTTAACCCTCCAGAAGACAAGCTTATTGTCATTACCATACAACCTAGGTTGTTAAGCTTAACCTCACTATCTGTCTGCATATCAAACATCTTAGGCATAACATGGAACAGGCATTTTTCATCAAGTATTAATATGTTGAACTTTAAGTCCCTATACAATATGATGAAAAATCATTTAAAAATTAGAATATATTTTTAAAGTAGGCATAAAATTATATACGTCTTATGTTTACACGTAAGTCCAAAAATCTAACCATGTACAATTTTGAAGCAGGACAGACCCACAGCATACCTTTTCCTGTCTCTTGCCCTCATTCACCACTCCCTTCTTTTTGAAGAATCATCTACCTGAAAGACAGCATAGCAGCAAGTGGTATGTCATGACAAGCAGCCCGTATTCAGAAAACCAGAATGACCGTCACTCCAAGCATGAACCTACTATTACAAATTGTCATCTTCACTGTAGTTTCTTAGTTCACAGGTGTCAATATATAATTAGTCAGGGTGAGAATCTTTCCAATTAACTTCTAGATTGAAAAATCTTCTGGAGATTCTCAGGATCATTGCCTGTCCCCTCTTCTTCTTCACTGTCATGCTTCCTAGCTCTTCTCCTTTCCCTTTCTTAATTAGTCCTCGGTTTCTTGCTTTCCTTTTACTTGCATTATACCTTTCTATTTGTATTTCTTCTTTTGAGTTCTTATACAAGGGAAACTATATGATATTTACACATGTGTGTCTGGTTTATTTCACTTATGAGTATATGTTCAAGTTGCATGCACATATATATAAAGGCTTCCAATTTATCCTTCTTTATAGCTGAGTAATACTCCATTGTATAAAAATATCACATATTTTCCATCCATTCCTCAGGTGATGGGCATCTTGGTTGTTTTCAAGATTTGCCTATCACAAATTGTGCTGCTCTAAACATATTCACACATATATCTCTATGATATGATATTTTCAGATCCTCCAGGAAAATTCCCAGTAGAATAATAGCTGGTTTAAATGGGATTTCCAGTCCAAGTTTTCTAAGGAGTCTCCACACTGATTTCCATAATGGTTGCACCAGTCTACATTCCCGCCAGCAGTGAAGAAGCGATCCTTATTCTCCACAGCCTCTCCAACATTTGTTGTTTGTTGATTTCTTTATGATAGCCATTCTTTCTGGTGTGGGATGATATCTCAGTGTTGTTTTAATTTGTATTTAACAGATGGCTAGTGATGTGGTGTACTTTTTCATGTATTTAGTAGCTTCTATTATTTCATCCTCTGAGAAGTGTGTGTTGTCGGCCACCAATGGAAATGTAACTTTTGTATCTGATAAGGTTTGTCAAATCCCTCAGGATTTAGCCTGAAACTCTATACAATAGTTTATAGGTTTTTTGTCAGTTTCAGCTATCTCGATGAGCCTCGGCCATTGCTTGACCAACTTGCTCTCCGTGAATGTCTAAGAGAATGTTTTCTCTTCACGTGACTCTCCTTAGGGACACTCTACGTCATTGATCACTTTCACCTGTGGCTCCATAATCTTCTTGATCAGAAACTTTGAGACGCAACTGAGTTTCAGGCTGTTACAGTAGAGGTTCTCTTATGCCCTGTGTCCTCCTTTACCTTGAAGAGTAGTCCAAGCTGTTAGCTGTCCTTGTGGCCCTTCTTTTGGTCCAATTGATTTGCAAATTTAAGTATTCAACCCTCCAGACGTGAAGCTTAATGATATTATTTCCCTCAACCATAGGCTGGTTTATTTTGTGATCAGTATCTGTCTGAATATTAAGCAACTTAGACATAACATGGAACAGGTATTTTTCAACCGTCCATATGTCCATATGCTAATCTTTAAATCCATACAGAATATGAAAAAATAAAAATAGTCATAAAAGTACAAATAAAACACAAATTTTTATGCAGAAATTTAGAAATCTAACCATATACAACATATTAACAGGACAGTCCTCTGACATTATTTTCTTGTCTCTTCTTTTTATCTATCACCTTTTTTTAAAAATAAAAAACAAGCATTTACTTGAAACAGAACATAGCAGTAATTGATATGACATTAGAAGCAGTAAGTATTTAGAAGACAAGAATAAAAGGATTCCAATCATGACCTGGTATCACACATTGAGATCTTCAGTTCAGTGGCTCAGTTCACAGGTGTCAGCATATATAGTTATTCAGGATAACAATCCTATGAATTAACTGCTATTTTGAAAAAACTGATGGAATTTCTCAGGATCATTGGCTTAGCCCTCTTTTGTATATAAATGTATTGTTTTGCCCCTGCCACGTTTCCTAGATTTTCTCCTTGCCCTCTCTTCCCTGTTTAATACTTATAATTTTGCTTTCCATTTAGTTGTGTTATACCTTTCAATTTGTATTTCTTCTTTTGAGGTCTTATACTAGAGAGACTATACGATATTTACACCTGTGTGTCTTGTTTATTTCACTGATGAGCATATCTTCAAATAGCATTCACTTACATATGAGGGCTTCAAGTTTATCATAATTTATAGCTGAGTAATTCTCCACTGTATAAAAAAACACATCGTTTTCATCCATTCCTCAGGTGACCGGCATTTTGTTTGTTTCCAAGATTTGGCTATCACACCTTGTGCTGCTATAAACATGGGTGCATATATACCACTGTGATATGATGTTTTCAGTTGTTTTGAGAAAATTCTGAGTAGTGATATAGCTGATTTGAGTGGGATTTCCAATCCTAGTTTTTAAAGAAGTCTCCACGCTGATATCTATAATGGGTGCACCTTCTACATTCCCAACAGTAGAGAAGCATGCTTTTTACCCACAGCCTCTCCAATATTTGCTGTTGGTTGAATTCTTTATGATAGCCATTCTTCCTGGGATGAGATGGTATCTCAAGGTTGTTTTCATTTGCTTTTCATGGATGGTTAGTAATGTGCAGCATTTTTTCACATATTTATTCGTTTCTTTAATTTCATTCTCTGAGAAACGCATGTTCATCTGGCATGTCCAGTTCTGGATTGGATCTTTAAATTTTGGGGCCCTAATGTTTTCTAGTTCTCTAGAGACCAGACCTTTGTCTGAGTGCTTATTAGCCAAGATAGTTTGCAAATTTGTTGGCTGTCTTTTCACTTGGTTGGTAATTTCTTTTGACGTGCAAAAACTTCTCAATAAGTTGAGATCCCAGTTGTTAATTCCTTCAAGTATCACCCATGCGATTTGATTCTTGTTCATGAACTCTTTGCCTACCCCTACATCTTCATGAGTTCCTCCTATTTTCTCTTCCAGAAGATTTACTGTTTCTGTTTTAATGTGTAGATATTTATTCCTTTTTGACTTAAGCTCAGAGCATGGTAATAGAGCTGGGTCAAGTTTTAGTTTTCAGCATGTAGAGAGCCAGTTTTTCCAGGACCATTTGTAAAAGAGTTTACCTTTCTTCCAGTAAATATGTTTGACCTCTTTGTTGAAGATAAGGTGGCTGCGTATGTTTGTAGAGGCTTCTGCATCTTCTAATCTACTCCATTGGTCCTCAGGTCTATTTTGTTGCCAGTACCATGCTAATTTTATCACAGTAACCCTGTAGTATAATTTCAAGTCAGGAATGGAAACACCTCCTACCTTGTCTTTATTGCCCAAGATTGCCTTTGCTATTCTAGGTCTTTTCTGGCTCCAGATGAATTTGGGAATGATTTCTCTAGGTCTGTGAGGTATGTTGGTGGTAGTATGATAGGAATTGCATTAATTCTGCACAGAAATTTTGGGATTGTGGTCATCTTCGCAGTGTTGCTTCTTCTTATCCAAGAGCAGGGACTATCTTTCCGTTTTCTGAAATCCTCTATGATCTCTTTTTTAAGAATACTGTAATTTTCCTTGAAAATATCTTTGACTTCTTTAGTTAGATTCATTCCAAGGTATTTCATTTTCCAAGGTGCCATTGTGAAAAGTATTGTTCCTCTTATGTCCCTCTCACTGTGTTTGTTATCTTTGTAGAGGAATGCTATTGACTTTTTTGCATTGAATTTATGCTATTGAATTTGAGTAACAATTATAGTAGCTTCTTCGTGGAGTTCTTTTTGGTCTTCCAAGTAAAGTATCATGTCATCTGCAAATAATAATTAAACTTCTTCTCTAACAATTCTGACTCCTTTTATTTCTCTCTCTTGTCTAATTGCTCTAGCTAATGATTCCAGAATTATATTGAATAGGAGTAGTGATAGAGTAGAGGATATCCTTGTCTTGTAGCAGATCTGAGAGTAAAAGATGTCAGTTTTTTCCCCATTTAGAATGATATTAGCCATTTGGTTGTAAGAGAAGACTTTTAACACATTGAAGTAGAAGCCTCCTATTCCAATTTTCTGTAGGACTTTGAACATGAATGAGTGTTTGGATTTTGTCAAAAGCTTTTTCTGCATCAATGGAGATGATCATATGGTTTTTAATTTGGCTGTATTGGTATAGTGTATTATGTTTGTAGATTTTCATATATTGAACCATCTTTGCTTCCCCGGGATGAATCCTACCTGGTCATGGTGTATCATCTTCTTGATCATTTTCTGTATTCTATTTGCTAGTATTTTATTGAGGATTTTTCAATGTATGTTCATGAGCAAAACTGGCCTGTAGTTGTCTGTTTTAGTTGTTTCTTTCCCCAGTTTTCGTATCAGTATAATACTTGCCTCCAGGAATGGTTTAGGGAGGATTGCTTCCTTTTCAATTGTTTTGAAGACTCTGAGCAGTATAGAGATTATAACTTCCATAAATTTCTTGTGGAATTCAGCTGTGAATCCATCAGGACCTAAACTTTTCTTTGTCTGTAGATTTTTTTGTTACATTTTGTATTTAATTGACTGTTATTGTGTTATTGAGGGTTGTTATATCTTCTTGATTCGATTTTGGCAATTTGTACCTTTCTAGGAATCTGTCCAATTTTTCTCTGTCTTCTATTCTGTGAAAATAATTCTTTTTTATTTACTTTTTATTTTTTATTTATTTTTTCCATAATTTTATTGAGAAACAAATAGCAATGAGACAGTTTCAAATCAAATTGGTAGGAGTTTCAATAATTAACACATTGCATACATTCTTCCTAGTGGTTATTTGCTGTACAAGATGCGGACATGATATCCTACTTAAAAACACCATTAAAACAAATCCCTCTATTCATTAAGAGAATGTAACTATATATCTATCCTAACCACTTTGAATACACAGATATAAAATGGACATTCATCTATACCCCCCTTTTTGTTTAGTTCCATCATTTCAATATTATAGTTGTGTTTACTCAGCAAAATATTCTAAAAGAGTCCAGTAGTCCATAATAGTTTTGGGTCTTCTGCTACACTGACAATGTCAGAAATTGTTGATCTCAGTCCTTGACAGCTCAACATAACAGCATGGCTTTACTTCTTATACTTCACTTTTATACTTTTCAGCTGGATGCTTAAGACCAAGATAAAGCAAGACCTATGCAACAAAAGTTGTAGCTTCTGGGTCAAATAATTCTTGACAATCTTCTGAATTTCCACAGGGTCTGTGGTAATTACACCCTTATCATTCCTCATTGCTATTATTTGAGTTTTTTCTTTCCTCTTTTTGATGAGGATAGCTTGGGGCTTATCCATTTTCTTTAATCATTCAAAGGACCAGCTTTTTGATTTGTTAATTCTTTGTAAAATTTTCTTCATCTCAATTGAATTAGTTTCTGCTCTAATCTTTATGATTTCTTCCTATCCTTGGGATTTTGGTTTGGTTTGCTGTTCCTTTTCTGGATGTTGGAGGTGCAACATTAGGGCGTTTATTTGTTCCCATTTTGTTTTCCTAATGTGTGAGTTCACAGCTATATATATCCCGCTGAGAACTGCTGTCATCGCATCCCATACATTCCAATATGTTGTGCATGAAATTTCATTGAATTGTAGATATTGTTCAGTGTCTTGTTTAATTTCATCTGTGATCCATTGGTTGCTGAGTACAGTGTTGTTTAATTTCCATGTGTTTATGAGATTTTTCTTCTTTCTTTTGTTGTTTATTTCCTGTTTTATTGCACTGTGTTAAATAATGTGCATGGGACAATTTCTGTTTTCTTGCATTAACTTAAGCATGAGCTATGGATTTGTATGTGGTGTATTTTAGAAAATGAACCATGTGCAGCAGACAAAAATGTGTATTCAGCTGTGGTTGGGTGAAACACTCTATATATATCGACTAAGTCTGTTTGTTCCAAGCTCTGGTTCAGTTCTGCTACTTCTTTTCTAATGTTTTGTTTGCTTGACTTATCTTTTTGTGATAAGGGAGTTTTAAGTTCTCCTATAAAGATTGTGGTATTGGATATTAGATTTTTCATGTCCATTAAGATTTGTCTTATATAGTTGGTTGGTACTGAGTTTGGTGCATGCATATTTATGAGTGTTACCTCTTCCTCTTGAATTTTTCCCCTAACCACTATAAAGTGGTCTTCTTTATTTTGCTTGATTGTTCTTGACTTGAAGCTGAGACTGTCTCAGAATAGCATTGATATCGCTGCTTTTTGGGAGGCTGGTGGGGCATGTAGTATTGTTTTCCAACCTTTGATTTTCAGCCTATGAGTTTCTTTATGAGCTATATGTGTTTCCTGTATACAGCATATTGTCGGATTTTGTTTCCTAATCCACTATTCCAGTCTATTTCTCTTAATTGGTGAATTGAGTCCATTTACATTGATGGTCATAATTGAGATGTATTGACTTACAATCGGCATGGTATTTATCTGTTATTGTCTACTCCTTTTTGTCCTGTGTTTAATTGTTTGCCCTACTTAGTGGGTTTCTTCTGTTCTCGTTCATGGAGTTCTGATCATTTTGGTCCTTCTCTAGAACATCTTTCAGTCGTCCCTGTAGTGAGGGCTTTGTTATCATGAAATAGAGACTTTTGTAGGATATAATAGTCTGGGCTGGAATTTGTTTTCATACAGGACTTGAAGTACTCTGCTCCATGCTCTTCTTGACTTTATGGTTTGTGAAGAGAATTCGGATGTGATTCTGATGGGTTTTCATTTGAATGTTATGTGCTTGTTTTCTCTAGTGGCTTTCAGTATATTATTCTTATGCTGGATTTCTGGGATCTTGAATATTATATGTCTCGGTGTGCTTTCAATTCGGTTGAATTTATTTGGCATTCTATATGCTTCGGGTACCTGAGTGTCAGATTGTTTTCTCATATTTGGGAAGTTTTCTGCTATTACTTCTGCTGAAATTCTTTTTATGTCATTTATATTGACTCCTTCTTTCTCATTGATGCCTATGCGTCTCACATTGTTCATGTTTGCATCGTCTTGCATGTGATGAATTATTTTTTCCTGCATCCTGATTGTTTTTAAGAGATATTTTCTTACCTTTTCACTGGCTGTACCAGCTTCTTCAAGATCTGAAACTTTATCTTCACTTTCACTCGTATAGTTTTGCAGGCTTTTGATTGAGATTTTATGCTCTTCTACATCTGTTTGACTCTGTTTCATGCTATCTATTTCTTTCCTGTATTGCTCATTCAAGAAATCTCTTGTTTTTCTAATTTCCTCTATTTTATTATCAGTGTCTTCTTGATAAACTGTTATTAATTCTTCTACTACAGAGATTCTTTTTGATCTGACTTCCCGTACATCTATCTGCATTTGATTCCTTACTTTAGATGCTATTAATTCAGAGATTTCATTTTTACTTTCAGAGGTTATTTCTTCTTATCTTATTTCCTCTATTCCTTTCTGCAGTTCTTCCTTTACTTCAGACGGTATTGATTCAGATATTTCAGCTGTGTGATTCCCCATTTCTTCTGCGTTAGTGTCCTCTGCACTTGTTCTGGGTGGGCTCGGGGCCTGAAATTGTATTTTGCTCCTTTTCTGGTTCATTCTGTATAGCTCTGCCCTCTAACATTTTGTGTAGAGCTTTGGGGCAGGTATAACCTGAGTACCTATTGAAATTCAGGTGAATATCTACTAAGTTGGAATTTATCCAGGTGCACCTGGGTTGGGTCTGGCTGCTGTGCTCAGCTCCTTCTTGCTACTGCCATTGGGAGTGAACCTGTTGTGCCCCTCTGGCAAGATGTTCTGCTCCTGGATTAATTGGATGGTTCTGGCCCCTAGTCTCTCTGCAGAGACTTCAGCGGCAGAGTTTCACCCTAGGCCTGTATACCAGACCAGGGCTAGGTCTGGCGGTATTCATGGGCTGCACGGGGGCGCAGAACTTCTCCCACACACTTGTAGGGCCTGGGCTTGGTCTATGTCTGGAGAGATCCTGAGAGCACGAAGGACATTCTCTCATGAGGAGGGCCTTGGGCTTGGTCCAGGGAAGTCCAGCGGGGCCCCAGGAGCACAGAAGCTCTCCCACACACTATCCAGGCTTGATCTTGGGCTGGGCCTCAGTTTTGTATTTTAGATAGTAAGAGCAAATACTATTTCTGTGTAGCTGAGCAGATATTAAGTTGGGAAATTGTACTTAAGTTAGTTCCCCTAAATTTTGTCTAATTACCTCCCCTGTATGTACCTGGCATTTTCCACGCACACTAGTTCACCCTGGCTTCCTTTTGCCCCCTTTCTTTGTCAATAGAAAGAGGAAGGATGCTCTCATAGATCTGGGTCTAGCAAAGTGTCTCAGCTTATTGAGTCCAGATTTATGAAGTTTGAACTTGTCTTGATGTGCCTGGCTTGGGTCTGGCTGCTGTGCTCACCTTCTGGCTGCATCCCATGGAAGTGAATCTGTTGTGCCCTTCTGGCAAAATGTTCTGCTTCTACATCTGTTGTCTTGTTCTGATACCTAGTCTCTCTCCAGGGACTTCAGCTGAAGTGTTTCACACCAGGCCTATATACTGGGACTGGGATGGGTCTGAAGGATCTCAGAGAGCATGGCTGAATTTCTCATTCACACACCAGGCTTCAGCTCTAATGGAGGGGTTCAGGGGATGCAGAAGTGAGGAAGATCTCATACACACATGCTAGGCCTGAGTAGGGGCTGGAGGGGACTGTCTAATACACAAAAAATGATAACTTAATTTTTTTCTATAATTTTATTGAGAAACAAGTAGCAATGAGACAGTTTCAAACCAAATTAGTAGGACAGTTACAATAATTAACACATTGCATACATTCTTCCTAGTGGATAATTGCTGTACAAGATGTGGAGTTGATATTCTATTTACAAACACAATAAGAAAAAACCTCTCTATTCATTAAGAGAATATATATATATATATATATATATATATATAACTAATTTGAATACAGAGATACAAAATGGACATTCATCTGTATACACTATTTTTTCTAAGTTCTGTTATTGAATATTATAGGTGTATAAACTCAGCAAAATATTCTAAAAGAGTCCAGTAGTCCATAATAGTATTGGGTCTTCCACTTCACTGGCAATATCAGAAATTGTTGACATGAGTCCCCTACAGCTCAACATAACACCATGGCTTTACTTCTTATACTTCGTTTTTATACTTTTCTGCTGGATGATTAAGACCAAGGTAAAGCAGGACTTATGCAACAAGAGTTGTAGCTTTGAGACCCAGTCCTAGCCCATGTCCGGTGAGTGTGTGGGAGAGCTTCCTGCTACCCTGCACAGGTGGGACCAGTCCCAGCTCAGGTGCAGCGTGGGCCAGAACCTCTCCCACCACCTTGGGACACCCCCCACCACTCCGCAGCACCTCCCCCACCCAGAACGCTGAATAGGAATTACTACCATGTTCAGGGAACCCAGAGACCCAGGCCTAGTCCAGACCCAGTGAGTGTGAGGGAGAGCTACCTCTCTCCCTTACTCCACCTTGCCCCATCCAGGCACAGCTTAGACCTCGCATACATGCCTGGGTGTAACCCTGCAGCTGCAATACCTGCAAAGAGTGTAGAGGATAGATACACCCAGCTACTACAGGAGCAGAACATCTTGCCACAGGGGCACAATAGGTTCACCCTCAAGGGCAGCAAAGGGAAGGAGCTGAGCACAGCAGCCAGACCCAAGCCAGGCACAGCTGGATAAGTCCAAACTTTGTGGAGCTGCACCTGAACTTCAGTACGTGCGAAGGTTATAACTACAGAAAGATCTACAACAAAGGTCAGAAGACAGTGCTACACAAAATGACGAGAAGGAATAAAATGCAACCTCAGAATTCAACCGTATCCGGAGAAAGTGCAGAGGACACTAACACAGAAAAAATTGGGAATCACATACCTGAAAGCAATGAATCAACAGCTTCTAAAATAAAGAAACAGCTGCAGAAATGTATAGAGGACCTAATATTGGAAATAAAAAAAGAAATCCCTGAATTAATAACATCTACACTAAAGGATCAAATGCAGAAACATATGTAGGAAACTCAGTGCCCACCCAGAACAAGTGCGGAGGACACTAGCTTGGTTCAAATGCATGAATTAAAAGCATCGATAGTAAATAAGCAACAGCAGAAAGATATAGAGGAAATCAGAGAGCTATTCTTTTCTGAAATAAAAAGAGAACTCACAGAACTCATAGCATCTGAAGTAAAGAATTAACTACAGAAATATAGGGAGGAAATCCAATATGAAAAAACACTGCAGTAAAAGAATTTATAACTTCTTCTAAAGAAGATAATGATAAAAAAAATAGAGAAGATTAAACAAATGATGGATTCCTTGTATGAGCAATATAGGAAAGAAATAGATCACATGAAGCAGAGTCAAAGAGATATAGAGGGAGTCAACACAAATGACATTAAAAAAATATGGGCAGAAGTAATAGCAGAAAACTTCTCAAATATGAGGAAACAATCTCACATTCAGGTAACTGAAGAATACAGAACGCCAAGGAACCTCAACCCAATGAAAAACACACCGAGACATATAATAGTCAAGATCCCAGAAATTCAGCACAAGAATAATCTACTGAAAGCCGCTAGAGAAAAGAAGCAGATCATATTCAAAGGAAAACCCATCACAATTATGACCCACTTCCCTTCACAAACCATGCAGGCAAGAAGAGCAAGGAGCAGAGTACTTCAGGTCCTCTATGAAAACAAATACCAACCAAGTCTACTATACCAAGCAAACCTCTCTTTCAATTTTGATTGAGAAGTGAAATACTTCCATGACAAAGAACAGCTAAAGAATATCGTGATGACAAAGCCAACCTTATATAGGCTACTGAAAGATGTTCTAGAGAGAAACCAAAACGATCAGAACTCCAAGAATGAGATTGGAAGCAACCAACTAAATAGGGTAAGCAATTAAACACAGGAGAAAAAGGAGTAAACGATAACAGGTAATTAACATGGGAACCGTAAGTCAATACATCTCAATTCTAACCATCAATGTAAATGGACTCAATTCACCAATTAAGAGAAATAGACTGGCACAGTGCATTAGGAAAC
>NW_004524864.1:27745-30159 GCF_000260255.1 Octodon degus
TAGCATTCCTCTACACAGACAACAAACACACTGAGAAGGAAATTACATAAACAATACCTTTTACAATAACACCGACGAAAATGAAATACCTTGGAATTAACCTAACTAAAGAAGTCAAAGATCTTTTCAAGGAAAATTACAGTATTCTTAAAAAAGAGATCAGAGAGGATTTCAGAAAATGGAAAGATATGCCATCCTCCTGCACAGGAAGAATCAACATTGGGAAGATGACCATACGCCAAAAATAGCTATACAGATTTAATGCAATCCCTATGACACTAACACAGACATATGTCACAGGCATAAGGAAATCATTCCTAAAATTTATCTAGACCTGGAAAAGACCTAGAATAGCAAAGACAATTCTGTGCAATAAAGACAAGGCAGGAGGCATTACAAATTCTGACTGGAAATTATACCAAAAGGCTGCTGTAATAAAATCAGCATGGTACTGGCATCAAAATAGACCTAAGGATCAATGGAATAGATTAGAAGACACTGAAGCCCATATGAACACACTCAGCCACCTTATCTTTGACAAAGGGGCCAAACATTCTCACTGCAAGAAAGATAGTCTCTTTAAAAAATGGCGCTGTAAATACTGGCCCTCTAAATGCCAAAAACTCAAACTTGACCCAGGTCGATCATCATGCACTAAACTAAAGTCACAATGGATTAAAGATCTAAACATTAAAACAGAAACACTAAATCTCCTGGAAGAGAAAGTAGGAGGAACTCTTGAAGACATAGGGGTAGGCAAAGAGTTCATGAACAACAATCAAATTGCACGGGTAACAGTTGAAAGAATTAACAACTGGGACCTGCTGTTCCTGAGAAGTTTTTTTCATGTCAAAAGAAATTACCAACAAAGTGAAGAGGCAGCGCACAAATATGGAAAAAATCATGACAAATAAGTACTTAGACAAAGGTCTGCTCTCTAGAATCTATAAAGAACTAAAAAACACTTGGGCTCCACAATTTAAAGACCCAATGCAGAAATAGGCATCTGAGATGAAAACGCACTTCTCAGAGGAAGAAATGAAAGAAGCAAATAAATATAAGAAAAAATGCTCCACATCACTAGCCATTCAAAAAATGCAAACTAAAACCACAATGAGATATCATCTCACCCTAGAAAGAATGGCTATCATAAAGAAATCACCCAACAACAAATTTTAGAGAGGCTGTGGGGGAAAAGGAACCCTTCTACACTGCTGGTGGATATGTAGACAGGTACAAGCGTTATGGAAATCAGTATGGAGACTCCTTAGAAAAGTGGGTCTGGAAATCCCCTTTGAACCAGCTATTCCTCTAATGGGAATTTTCCCAGAGGATCTGAAAACATCATATCATAGGGATATATTTGTGCCTATGTTTATAGCAGCACTTTTTTGTGATAGCCAAATCTTGGAAAAAAACAAGAAGCCCATCACCTGAGGAATGATTGAAAAAGATGTGGTATTTTGGCACAGTGGAGTATTATTCAGCTATTAAGAATGATAAACTCCAAGCTTTTATATTGAAGTGGACGCCACTTAAACATATACTCACAAGTGAAATAAACTGGACACACATGTGTAGATATCGTATTGTCTCCCTAGTATAAGCACTCAAAAGAAGAACTACAAATAGAAAGATATAATAAAAGTAAAAGAAAAGCAGGATCTCAAGGAGTAACTATTCAAGAAAGGGAAAGGAGAAGAGCTAGGAAACACGACAATGTCAAGCCATACAGTTATATGTAAAAGATGAGCAAGGCAATGATCCTGAGAATCTTCAGAATATTTTTTAATCTAGCAGTTAGCTGGAAGGATTCTCACCCTGAGTAACTATATATACTGAAAACTGTGAAATAAGATACTGCACGGCAGATGGTAATTTGTAATACTAGTTTCATTCTTGGAGTGCCTGTCATTCTAGTATTCTGAATATGGGCTCCTTGCCATGATATGCCATTTGCTGCTATGATGTCTCTTTGGTAGGTGGATGTTCAAGAATAAGGAGGCGGTGACTGAAAGCAAGAGACAAGAAAAGGAATATTGAGGGACTGACCTGCTTCAATGTTGCATATAGTGAGATTTTTGGACTTATGTGCAAACATAAGAAGTATATAATTCTTTATCCTATTATTAAAATATAAACTAATTTTTAATTGTTTTTTATCATATTATGTATGGACTTAAAGTTCAACATATCAATACTTGATGAAAAATACCTGTTCCTTATTATGCCTAAGATGTTTGATATGCAGAGAGATAGTGAGGTTAAGCTCAATAGCCTAAGTTGTTTAATAAAAACAATAAGCTTGTCTTCTGGATGGTTAACAACCTAAGTTTCCAGACCAAAATTAGAGAAAAAAACAGGGCTAGAAGGAAAGCCAACATTTTGGCCCTAGCCTTCTAAGGTCAATTAAG
>NW_004524864.1:31250-31785 GCF_000260255.1 Octodon degus
ATCGAGTTACATGACTTTACAGTACAAGTTCTCATATGTCCTGACTCTTAATTGACCTAGGAAGGCTAGGTGCAAAATGTTGATTTTCTTTTCGGTCTTCCTTTTTCTCCAATCTTGGTCTGCAAACTTAAGTTTTTAACCATCCAGAATACAAGCTTATTGTTATTACCATAAAACTTAGGCTGTTAAAATTAACCTCACTGTCTCTCTGAATATCAAACATCTTAGACATAACATGGAACAGGTATTTTCCATCAAGTATTGATATGTTGACCTTTAAGTCCCTGAAGAATATGATGAAAAAACATTTCAAAATTACAATATATTTTTAAAAATTGGCATAACAATCATATATTTCTTATGTTTACAGATAAGTCCAAATATCTAACCATATACAACCTTTAAGCAGTACAGACCCACAATATTTCTTTTCCTATCGCTTGCCTTCATTCATCACCCCCTTATTTTGAACAGTCATTTACCTGAGAGACAGCACAGCAGCAACTTGCATGTCATGACAAGCAGCCCATACTCA
>NW_004524864.1:35121-35717 GCF_000260255.1 Octodon degus
ACTGCATTTCAAACATCTTAGGCATAATAAGGAACAGGTATTTTTCATCAAGTATTGACATGTTGAACTTTAAGTCCCTACATAATATGATAAAAGAACATTTAAAGATTAATTATATTTTAAAAATAGTATAAAGTATTCTGTACTTCTCATGTTTGCACATAAGTCCAAAAATCTCACCATATACAACCTTGAAGCAGGACAGTCCCACAAAATTCCTTTTCCTGTCTCTTGCATTCATTCACCATCCTCTTCTTCTTGAAAATACTCCTAAATGAGAGACATCTTTCCTTTTACTTGTATTATATCTTTTTATTTCTATATCTTCTTTGGAGTTCTTATACTAGGAAGACTATATGATATTTACATATGTGTGTCTGGTTTATTTCACTTATGAGTATATGTTCAAGTGGCATTCACTTCAATATAAAGGCTTGCAGGTTATCATTCTTAATAGCTGAATAATACTCCATTGTGTAAAAATACCACGTCATTCTCAACCATTCCTCAGGTGATGGACATCTTGGTTGTTTCCAAGATTTGGCAATCACAAATTGTGCTGCTATAAACACAGGCACACATATATCCTTATGATA
>NW_004524864.1:37716-44392 GCF_000260255.1 Octodon degus
CATCAATGGAGATGATCATGTGGTTTTTAATTTTTGCTCTATTGACGTAGTGTATTACATTGATAGATTTTCAAATACTAAACCATCCTTGCATCCCTGGGATGAATCCTACCTGGTCATGGTGTATAATTTTCTTGATGATTTGCTGTATTCTATTTGCTAGGATTTTATTGAGGATTTTGGCACCTATGTTCATGAGGGAGATAGGCCTGTACTTCTCTTTCTTAGTTGCATCATTCCCTGGTTTAGGTATCAGTATAATACTTGCCTCCAGGAATGATTTTGGGAGGATTGCTTTCTTTTCAATTTCATGCAAGGGTTTGAGAAGTATAGGGACTACATCTCCTGTAAATATCTTGTAGAATTCAGCTGTGAATCCATACGGACCTGGACTTTTCTTTGCTGGTAGGTTTTTTTTTTTTCCAAAATTTAATTGATACACAGTAATGAGACGGTTTCAAATCAAATCAGAAGTACAGTTTCAAAAAATAACACACTACATATGTTCTTCTTAGTGGTTATTTGCTGTACAAGATGCGAACTTGAGATCCTATTTACAAACACCATTACAAGAAATCATTCTATTGATTAAGAGAATGCAAGTATATATCTATCCTAACCACTTTGAAAACACAGATACAAAATGGACATTCATCTGTATAGCCTATTATTTCTAAGTTCCATTACTGAATATTATAGGTGTGTAAACTCAGCAAAATATTCTAAAAGAGTCAAGTAGTCCATAATAGCATTGGGTCTTCTGTTTAACTGGTAATGTCAGAAATTATTGACCAGAGTCCCCCACAGCTCAACATAACAACATGGCTTTACTTCCTATACTTAGTCTTCATACTTTTCTACTGGATGGATAAGACCAAGGTAAAGCAGGACCTATGCAACAAGAGTTGTAGCTTTTGGGTCTGAGAAGGTCAGTGAAATCCCCTCAGGATTTATCCTGAGATCCTGTACCTCAGATTGTAGAACATTTGTCAGTGCAGCCATGTGGATGAGTCACGGCCATTGATTGGCCAATGTGCTCCCTGTGAAAGCCTGAGAGAGTGTTTTCTCCCCATGTGACTCTCCTTAGGCACACTCTACATCATCGATCAATTTTCTCTTTGGCCCCATAATCTTCTTGATCAGAAAATTTGGGACACTATCGAGGTACACGACGTTACACTCCAAGTTCTCATATGCCCTGAGTCTTAATTGACTTTAGAAGGTTAGGTCCAAAATGTTGGCTTTCCTTGTAGCCCTCCTTTTTCTCCAATTTTGGTCTGTAAACTTAGGTTGTTAACCATCCAGAAGACAAGATTATTGTTATTATCAAACGATTTAGGCTATTAAGCTTAACCTCACTATCTCACTGCATTTCAAACATCTTAGACATAATAAGGAGTAGGTATTTTTCATCAAGTATTGATATGCTGAACTTTAAATCCCTGCATAGTAGGATAAAAGACATTTAAAAATTAGATTATATTTTAAAAATAGGATAAAGAATTCTATACTTCTCATGTTTGCACATAAGTCCAAAAATCTCACCATATACAACCTTGAAGCAGGACCCTCCCGCAATATTCCTTTTCCTGTCTCTTGCTTTATTCATCATCCCCTTCTTCTTGAACATCCACCTACCTGAGAGACATCATAGCAGCAAATGGCATGTCATAAGAAGTCACCCATATTCAGACTACCAGAGTGACATGCACTAAAAATATGAAACTACTGTTAAAAATTACCATCTGCACTGCAGTAGCTGAGTTCACAGGTATCAGTATATATAGTTAGTCAGGGTGAGAATCTTTCCAATTAACTCCTAGATTAAAGAATCTTCTGAATATTCTCAGGATCATTGCCTTGCTCATCTTTTACATATAAGTGCATGGCTTAACATTGCCATGTTTCCTAGCTTGTCTCCTTTCCCTCTCTTGCTTAGTTAGTCCTTGAGATCCTGTCTTCCCTTTCCTTGTATTATATCTTTCTATTTGCATTTCTTCTTTGGAGTTCTTAAACTAGGGAGACTATAGGGTATTTACACATGTGTGTCTGGTTTATTTCACTTATGAGTATATGTTCAAGTGGCATCCACTTCAATATAAAGGCCTGCAGATATTCATTCTTAATACCTGAATAATACTCCATTGTGTAAAAATACCACATCTTTCTCAACCATTCCTCAGGTGATGTGTATCTTGATTGTTTCCAAGATTTGGCTATCACAAATTGTGCTGCTATAAACATAGGAACACATATATCCCTATGATAGGATGTTTTCAGATCCCCTTCTAAAATTCCCTGTAGAGGAATAGCTGGGTTAAAGCAGATTTCCAGACCAACTTTTCTAAGGAGTCTCCATGCTGATTTCCATAACGGTTACACCAGTCTACATTCCCACCAGCAATGGAGAAGGGTTCCTTTTTCCCCACAGCCTCCCCAACATTTGTTGTTGGGAGATTTTTTTATGATAGCCATTCTTTCTTTGGTGAGATGATATGTCAATGTAGTTTTAATTTGCATTTCACAAATGGCTACTGATGTGGAACATTTTTTCATATATGTATTCGCTTCTTTTATTTCTTCCTCTGAGAAATGTGTGTTCATCTCAGATGCCCATTTCTGGGTTGGGTCTTTAAATTTTGGGGCCCTAGTGTTTTTTAGTTCTTTATAGATTCTAGAGAGCAGACCTTTGTTTGAGTACTTATTTCTCATGTTTTTTTCCAAATTTGTGGGTTGCCTTTTCACTTTGTTGGTAATTTCTTTTGACGTGAAAAAACTTCTCAGAAGAGCAGGTCCTAGTTGTTAATTCTTTCAACTGTTACCCGTGCGATTTGATTTCTGTCCATGAACTGTTTGCCTACCGCTATGTCTTCAAGAGTTCCACCTACTTTCTCTTCCAGGAGATTTAGTGTCTCTGCTTTAATGTTTAGATCTTTAATCCATTTTGACTTTAGTTTTGTGCATGGTGATAGACCTAGGTCAAGTTTGAGTTTTCGGCATGTAGAGCATGTCATTTACCTGTTCGCGTTACTCCTTTTTCCCTGTATTTAATTGCTAGCCCTATTGAGTTGGTTGCTTCTGAGGGCATTTGTGGCCTTCTGATCATTTTGGTCCCTCTCTAGAACATCTTTCAGTAGCTTGTGTAGGCTTGGCTTTGTCATCACGAAATTCTTTCGCTGTTCTTTGTCATGGAAGAATTTCACTTCTCCATCAAACTTGAAAGAGAGTTTTGCAGGGTGTAGTTGTCTGCGTTGGAATTTGTTTTCATAGAGGACCTGAAGTACTCTGCTCCATGCTCTTCTTGCCTACATGGTCTGTGAAGAGAAGTCGGCCGTAATTCTGATGGGTTTTCCTTTGAATGTGATCTGCTTTTTTTGTCTAGTGGCTTTCAGTATATTCATCTTGTGCTGAATTTCTGGGATCTTGACTATTATATGTCTCAGTGTGTTTTTCTTTGGATTGAGGTTACTTAGTGTTCTGTATGCTTTAGTTACCTGAATGTCAGAATGTTTCTTCATATTTGGAAAGTTTTCTGCTATTTCTTCTGCCCATATATTTTTATTGTCATTTGTATTGACTCCTTCTCTCTCATTGATGCCTATTAGTCTCACATTGTTCATCTTTGCATCATCTTGCAGGTGATGTATTATTCTTTCCTGAATCCTCTTTGTTTTTAAGAGATCCTTTCTTACCTTTTCACTAGCTGCACCAGCATCTTCAAGATCTGAAACTCTGTCTTCATTTTCATTTAAATGGTTTTGCAAGCTTGTGATTGAGGTTTTAATTTTCTCTATATCTCTTTGACTCTGCTTCATGCGATCTATTTCTTTCCTGTATTGCTCATTCAAGGAATCCGTCATTTTTGTAATCTCCTCAATTTTTTTTTATCAATGTCTACTTTGGAAGCATTTATAAATTCTTTTACTGCTGTGTTTTTTTCAGATTGGGTTTCCTCCCTATATTTCTGTAGTTGCTTCTTTACTTCAAATTCTATGTGTTCTGAGAGTTCTTTTTTTATTTCAGAAAATAATTGCGCTCTCATTACCTCTATATCTTTCTGCTGTTGCTTTGTTACTATCAACGCTATTAATGCATGCATTTAAGCCGAGCTAGTGTCCTCCACACTTATTCTGGGTGGCCATTGTGTTTTCTCCATATGTTTCTGCATTTCATTCTTTAATGCAGATGCTATTAATCCAAGGATTTCTTTTTTTATTTCCAATCTGAGTTCCTCTATACCTTTGTGCAGCTGTTTCTCTACTTCAGAAGCCATTGATTCATTGCTTTCAGCTGTGTGATTTCCATTTTGTTATGTGTTAGTGTCCTCTGAACTTGTTATGGGTGGGCGTGGGTTCTAAGGTTGCATTTTCTTCCTTCTCGTCATTTTTTGTAGCATTGTCTTCTTTGTTGTAGATCTTCGTTGTAGTTATAAACTTAGCACGTACTGAAGCTCAGGTTCATATATACAAAATTTGGATTTATCCAACTGTGCCTGGCTTGGGTCTGGCTGCTGTGCTCAGCTCCTTCCTGCTGCTTTCCTTAAGGATGAACCTTTTGTGACCCTGTGGCAAGATGTTCTGCTCCTAGACTAGCTGGGTGGTTCTGTCCTCTACACTCTCTGCAGGGATGGCAGCTCCAGAGTTACACCCAAGGCATGTATGCCAGGCCTGAGCTGAGCCTGGAGGGTACAAGGTGGAGTAGGGGGAAGAGCCAGCTCTCCCACACACTCACCGGGTCTGGGCTAGGACTGGGTCTGGGGGTTCCCGGAATGTGGCAGAAATTCCTACTCAGCAGGTGGGGTAGGGGATGCGCTGCGGAGTGGTGGGGGTGTCCCAATGGGGTGGATGAGTGTCAAACCCATGCTTTGCCTGGGCTGGGCTGCGCTGGGCTGAGTAGTTGGTCCCGCCGGCACAGGGTAGCCATAAGCTCTCCCACACACTCACTGGACCTGTGCTAGGACTGGTTTTGGGGGTTTCTGGTACACAGCAGAAATTCCTACTTGGTGGGCAGGGTGGGGGAGGTACTGTGGAGTGGTGGGGGGCATCCCAAGGGGGTGGAAGAGGGTCTCACCCAAGCTGCACCTGGGCTGGGATGAGTAGTTGGTCCTGCCGGTGCAGGGTAACTGGAAACTCTCCCACACACTCACCGGACCTGGGCTAGGACAGGGTCTCTAAATAGATTTTTTAAAGAAGAAAATTTAAATATTCTTGAAAGCAAGCAGTAATAAGCAATCATATGCTCAATCTTACATAATTATATCTGTCAATCTGACAACAAATTTGACGATAAAATAGATAATATATCAACCACTGTTCTTCAGGAACTCTTGCTTTGAGAATCTATAACATGTATTATTGTATGTTACCCTGTTTCTGTCTTTGTTTCTGATTTTTGTTCTGGCTTTTGTTTTTACTTTGCAAAACAACATTAAATTATGTTAAACTGAAAATAAAAAAAACTCACTCACAAAATCAAGTAGCTGGTGCATGAGTGCATGAGGCTTTTGGGAAAACAATGAGATTCAAATCCTAACATATCATACAGGTGGTAGGAAAAGGCCTAGGCCAATCTACTGTGACTGGTGACCTTATATGAAAAGTATATTTAGCAACCGGGGAGATGGCTCAGTAGAATAAGCACTTGCCTGGCAAGTGCAAGGGCCTGAGTTCAATCTCAGTTATTTAAAAAAATAAATACATAAATAATATTGGGACACACAGGCAGGGAGACTTCAGGAATCTACATTAACAGAGGAGATTCCCTTGGCCAAAACGGTAAGCAAGTGACACTCAGGAAGACATGGAATAGGGCCCCAAGGACCAGAAAGAGCAATGGTGGTACTGATGGACTTGAACCCTCCAAATCCGAGGAAAAATTTTCTACTGTAACACATACTCTCTATAGATGCATTTGAACAAGTGAGCCAGGAAAACAGGGCGGAAGAGAGGAATCATGACAGCACAGTGCCAAAGTCCACAGGTGGTGTCCTAAAGGGATGAGACATAATCTGCACCAGTGACGTCCTGTGGGATTTTGCTGAGACAGAGCTCCTTAAGGTGCCCAGCAAATCTCCATCTGGACACAGTGGGATCCAACCTAGGCCTGGGATGTGAGTGAGACCGTCCTCCGCGCTCTCAGAACCCCTCCACGCCTCTGGATCCAGCCCAGTGGCACAAGTGAGACCTTTCTCTGCTCTCTCAGGATCCCAAAACACCCCCGGAACCAGCACAAGCCCAGGCCCGGCGAGTGTGTGAGAGAGTTTCCTCACTACCCTGTGACCCCTTCTCCACTCAAGACATAGCCCAGGCCTGGCATACAGGCCTGAGTTGAAGCTCCGCAGCTGAAGTCCCTGCAGAGAGTACGGGACTGAACCACAGAGCTAACCAAGGAGAAGAACATCTTGTCAGAGGGGCACAACAGGTTCACTCCCAAGGGCTGCAGCAGGAAGGAGCTGAGCACAGCAGCCATACCCAAGCCTGGAACAACTGAATGAATTCAAACTTTGTAGATCTGAACCCCAATATCAGCAGGTGCTCAGGTTACAACTGCACCAAAGATCTAACAAAACGTCAAAGTAGAGTGCTATAAAAAATGACAAAAAGAAGGAGAAAAATGCAATCTCTGACCCTAAGCCCACCCAGAAGAAGTGCAGAGGACACTAGCACAGAAGAAATTG
>NW_004524864.1:49356-49902 GCF_000260255.1 Octodon degus
AAGACCCAAAAAACTCCACCAAGAAGCTACTAGAATTAATACAGAAATTCAGTAGCATAGCAGGTTATAAAGTCAGTACTCAAAAGTCAATAGCAGTGGGGAAGTGATTTCTCGGGGAGAATTTGAGTTTTAAGTCATAAAACCTAATTATGAGTGACCAAATCAAATTCATTGTGGACAATCTCAATAAGGAGCCTTTTAGGAACTATAATTTAATCACTTTTGATTCCCTGGAACCGATGCAGTTATTACAAGTTCTTCTTGATGTTCTGGCTGAGATTGACCCAAAGCAAGTTGTTGATATCAGAGAGGAGATGCCAGAACAGACAGCCAAATGGATGCTGAGCCTTCTTGGGATCCTTAAATACAAACCTCCAGGAAACGCCACAGACATGAGCCCCTTCCGCCAAGGCTTGGTGATTGGAAGCAAACCTGTAGTTTACCCAGTACGCCACTGGCTTCTTCAGAGGACTAATGAGCTGAAGAAACGAGCATATTTAGCCCGTTTTTTAATAAAACTTGAGGTACCAAGTGAGTTTCTTCAGG
>NW_004524864.1:50822-52541 GCF_000260255.1 Octodon degus
AGGCATCCATCATTTCTCATAAAAAAGAAGCCAAAGCAGAGGAACTTCAGGAGACTAAGGAAAAGTTAGCCAATCTAGAGAGAGAAGTATCAGCAAAGAGAAATCAAATCCGTGAATTGATGGCACTGAAGTTTTAAAAGGAGATGAGTTCAAACGATACGTCAGTAAACTACGAAGCAAGAGTACAGTTTTCAAAAAGAAACATCAGATAATAGCAGAATTTAAGACTGAATTTGGTCTTTTGCAGAGAACAGAAGAACTTCTTAAGCAACGTCATGAAAATATTCAACGTCAGCTGCAAGCCATGGAGGAGAAAAGGGGTGTATCTGGATATAGTTACACTCAAGAAGAGCTGGAAAGGGTGTCAGCGCTGAAGAGTGAGGTCGACGAGCTGAAGGGACAAACGCTGGATGACATGTCTGACATGGTAAAAAAAACTGAATTCCCTGGTATCTGAAAAGAAGTCAGCTCTAGCCCCAGTTATAAAAGAACTACGACAGTTGCATCAGAAATGTCAAGAACTAACCCAGGAATGTGACGAAAAGAAATCCCAGTACGATAGCTGTGCAGCAGGCCTTGAAAGCAGTCGGTCCAAATTAGAACAGGAATTTAGAGGACTGCGTGAGGAATGTCTTCAAGAAGAAAGCAAATACCATTATACAAATTGTATGATTAAGAACCTAGAAGTTCAACTTCATCGTGCTACTGAAGAGATGAAGGCCTAGGTCTCTTCTGATCAACAGGAAAAAAGGAAGGCAATCAGGGAACAGTATACCAAAATTATTGCTGAACAAGAAAACCTTGGAAAGAAACTCCAGGAAAAGCAAAAAGCTGTACGAGAAAGTCATGGTCCGAATATGAAACAAGCAAAGATGTGGCGTGATTTGGAAAAACTGATGAAATGTAAGAAGCAGTGCTTTCTAAAACAGCAAAGCCAGGTTTCCATCGGTCAGGTAATCCAGGAGGGAGGAGAGGACCGGCTGGTGCTCTGAGTCCACACAAGCGAGCGAGCGAGCGAGCGTCACCGGCGGGCTTAGTCCGGTTAGCAGCCGCGCCGCCCGCTCTCCCACATGCATTTCTTTTCTTCAGAGTGACTTGCGCAGAGTGTTCCTTTCCTGTTAGCCATCCGTTGTGTTCTTGGAAAAGAAAGATTTAGGTCTTAAAGTAATTTTAATATGAAAAAGAAGCTTTAATTGCTGTGGCTCATTTAGACGTCACTGGTGTCTTCTGAGTTTTATGAGACAGGAGACTAAGTGTACTATTTCTAAAAATAAACATGTGTCCATTAAGAAACATGTATTTTTGCAAGTGTAATAGTCCATTAGCTTAATGTTTTTCTTAATCTTTTTTTAACTTTAGAGGAATCTTTTAGGAACTAATATCTCTTATTTTGCAGAAACATCTAAAGTTCAACTTTACAGTTTCTTTTCAGTTTGTTTTTATTTTGTAAGATGCAAGAAAATTTAATATTTTGGATAACATACTTGTTCTGTTTGTGTAATTTACAGAAAAATAAAACTTTGTGCCTATAAAAAAAAAAAGTCAATAGCATTCCTCTACACAGACAACAAACACACTGAGAGGGAAATTACAGAAACAATACCTTTTACAATAGCACCCAGGAAAATGAAATACCTTGGAATTAACCTAACTAAAGAAGTCAAAGATCTTTTCAAGGAAAATTACAGTACTCTTAAAAAAGAGATCCTAGAGGATTTC
>NW_004524864.1:54816-58947 GCF_000260255.1 Octodon degus
AGCTCAGTCCTTTAAGTGGCTGCTTCCACAAAGCTGTCAGCCTCAGGTTGCTGGAGTTCGAACCTCACAACTCTCCCGCTGGCCAAAAGTGCCCTGAAGACATTCGAGGAACCAAAAAAAGAAAAATAAAAAGAAAAGAATTAATACAGTCTGAAGTAAAGAATCAAATACAAAAAAAAAAACAACAAAATAATCAAATACAGAAACATATGGAGGAAGTCCCTGATGAGAAAAAATCTCTCAGTAAAAGAATTAATAACTGCATTTCAAGAAGACACTGATAAAAAATTACAGTAGATGAGGAAAATGACAGATTCCTTGAAAGAGGAATACAGGAAATAGATCTCATGAGGCAGAGTCAAAGAGATATAAAGGAAAATAAAATCTCAGTCACAAGCCTGCAAAACCTTTTCAGTGAAAGTGAAGACAGAGTTTCATATCTTGAACACGCTGGTGCACCAAGTGAAAAGGTAAGAAGAGGTCTCTTAAAAACAACAAGGATGCAGGAAATAATAATTCATCACCTGAAACACAATGCAAAGATGAATATTGTGAGACTAATTGGCATCAATGAGAAACAAGAAGTCAGTATAAATGATATAAAAAGAATATGGGCAGAAGTAATAGCAGAAAACTTCAAATATGAGCAAAAAATCTGACATTCAGGTAACTGAAGCATACACAATGCCAAATAACTTCAACCTAATTAAAAACACACTGAGACCTATAACATTCAAGATCCCAGAAATCCACAACAACAATAATATACTGAAAGTCACAAAAGCGATAAAGCAGATCACACTCAAGGCAAACCCATCAGAAGTACGGCCGACTTCTCTTCACAAACCACCAAGGCAAGAAGAGCATGAAGCAGAGTAGTTCAAGCCCTCTATGAAAACAAATTCCAGCCCAGAATACTATACCCTGCAAAACTCTCTTTCAAGTTTGATGGAGAACTGAAATACTTCCATGACACAGAACAACTAAAGAATTTCATGATGACAAAGACAACACTACACAGACGATTGAAAGATGATCTAGAGAGGGACCAAAATGATCAGAAATCCATGAACGAGAACACAAGGAATCCACTACATAGGGCAATCAATTCAACGCACGACAAAAAGGAGTAAACAACAGCAGGTAAATAACATATCAATCATATATCAACACATGTCAGTTATAACCATCAATGTAAATAGATTTAATTCACCAATTAAGTGAGATAGACTGACACAGGGGATGAGGAAACAAAATCCAACAATCGACTGTATACAAGAAACACACTTAATTCATAAAGAGATCCATAGGCTGAAAATCAAAGTTTGGAAAACAATACTACACGTCCCCGCACCTCAGAAAAAAGCAGGGGTAGCAATCTTCTTTTCAGACAGTTTCAACTTCAAACCAAGAAGGATCAAATGAAATAAAGAAGGCCACTATGTACAGGTTAGGGGAAAAATTCAAGAGGAAGTGATAACACTCATAGATATCTATGCACCAAACATGGGAGCACTCAACTATAGAAGACAAGTCTTAATGGTCATTAAAAATCTAATATCCAATACCACAATCTTAACAGGAGATCTCAACATCCCCTTATCCCAAAAAGATAGTTCAAACAGACAAAAAATTAGCAAAGATTTAGCAGAACTGAACCAGAACTTGGCACAAATGGACTTGGTGGACATATGCAGAGAGTTCCACCCAACCACAGCTCAATAAACATTTTTGTCAGCTGCACATGGGTCATTTTCTAAAATAGACCACATACTAGTGCATGGGTCCTGCTTAAGTGTGTGCAAGAAAACAGAAATATCCCATGCATATGATCTGAACACAGTGCAATGAAACTGGAAATAAATGACAAAAGAAACCAGAAAAAAACCCTAAATACATGGAAATTAAATAGGTCAGAGATGAAACTAAACAAGAAATTCAATAATATCTGCAATTCAATGAAAATTCAAGCACAACTTATCAGAATTTATTGGATGTGATGAAAGCAACTCTCGGAAGGAAACTTATAGCTGTAAACTCACACAGGAGGAAAGCAGAATGGGAACCAAAAAAACACCCTAATGCTGCACCTCCAACATCTACAAAAGGAAGAGCAAATGAAACCCACAACCCAAAGACGGGAAGAAATCATAAAGATTGGAGCAAAAATTAATTCAATTGAGACAAAGAAAACAGTTCAAAGAATTAATGAATCAAAATCTGGATCTTTGAAAGATTAATAAAATCGATAAGCCCCAAGCGAACCTCATCAAAAAGAGGAAAGGAAGAATTCAAATACAAGGTATAAGGAATGAAAGGGATATAATCACCATCTTTCACAGAGAGCAAGTTGGTCAAACAATGGCTGTGACTCATCCGTATGGCTGACACTGACAAAAAAAAATCTATAAATTTTTATAAATCTATAAAAAATCTATAAATCTACAAGGTTTCAGAATAAATCCTGAGTGGATTTGACTGATTTTGTCAGATACAAAAGCTTCATTTCTTGTTATGTAGATCTTGCTTCATCTTGTTCTTAACCATCCAGCAGAAAATTATAAAAACAAGGTATAAAAAGGAAAGCCACATTAATATGCACAGCTGTAAAAGGCTCAAGTCAACAATTTCTGACATTGCCAGTCTTATGGAAAACGTACTACTATTATGGACTACTGGACTATATTGGGATATTTTGATGAATTCTCGCACCTATAGTATTTAAATGACAATGGAATAGCCTTCCCTCACAAAACTAATCAAAAGCATGGATACAAAGGATGACCTTTTCTGTCTGTATGTTCAAAATAATTAGGATAGACATGCAGATACTGTCTCTTAATTCAATAAATAGGAAGATTGGTTCTAGTAGTGTTTGTAAACAGGATATCATGTCCACATCTTCTACAATGAATAACCACTAAGACAACAATATGCAATGTATTAATTACTGAAACTGTACAACTAGTGGGATGTGAAACTGTCCAATTGCTATTTTTTCCCATTAAAATTATGGAAAAAACAGAAAAAAAATCTCCATCTGTATTCCTTGTGTCAGAAAAGCAAAGCAAAACAAACTAAATGGGACCTAAGAAACCATAACAAAAGTAAACATTGCATCTATCTTCAACCTGTTCCCCTAACTGACAGTTTTCATCCTGATTCTTCCATGACCTGTTTTGGTTATGGCTGGTGAGCTGATGCATGTTATTTTTCTTTCAAGACACAGCGGTCACTCTCCTACAGTGTGGACACTGGGAGATATCAGGAAAAGACCTTAAGTTGGGTGACATTTTTCAGGATCACTTCCTGTTCTCAATGACTGTTGAGCCAAGGGCATATTTGGCTTCCAAGGAATGTCTGTTTCTGCAACTGCCAACACCAGCAGTGCAAGTCTGTCTGTCGCTCCCCTCTGGGCTTCCTCTCTCTCTCTCTCTCTCTCTCTCTCTCTCTCTCTCTCTCTTTCTCTCTCTCTCTGTCTCTCTCTGTCTCTGTCTCTCTCTCTGTTTCTCTCTTTTTCTCTCTCTCTCCTTCTCTCTCCCTCTCTCTCCCTCTCCCTTTCTCTATCTTCTTCTATTTTGTTTTTCTACATGAACGATGAGCACAAGCCCTGTTCATGACCACTCATCACTAGATTGACCTCTCATGTGGAACCTGTAGATACCAGAAGAAGACATGGAAATCAATAGAGGTATCTGGAGGGGCAAATGCTCTACTCCTTTGCTAATGGTAAAGCCCACGTGCACAGCAGGAACACCTCACTGCAGAAATCACAAGTGTCCACTGCTGAGATAGTCTCCCTTCAGAATGGTTCCGTATATATAAAAGCCAAAAAAGTGAGAAATGTGGCTCCTCACCATGTCTGTAACACAAAGGCAACAAATTTCATGGTACACGATTTCTTCCTGATATACACTCTTCATCCTGCACAAAAGATCTGTGCACCTATGTCCCTACAGAAGAATCCAAAAAATCATGGGGCCATTTACTTACAATTTGAAGGAGGATGGATCTTCCTACTACCTTCACACTAAACTGTTCTCAAAACTGCACCAGACAACCCAGAGCGCAGGCCCGGCGAGTGAGTGAGACGACCCAGGCCGCGGGATCCTGAACAGACCCGGAGCGCAG
>NW_004524864.1:61062-62495 GCF_000260255.1 Octodon degus
AAATAAATAAATACTGCACCAGTCCTACACCTGAATGAACAGTTACTCAGGACCGAAACAGGTCTGAAGTTATGAGAGATAGTTGCTTAAACCCCCTACTTTGGATATTCCTTTGCAAGAATGAGGGGGTAGCATCTGCCAAATAGCTCACTGCTTGCAGGCATTTTAAACCGGGGTTTTGATCTCTGGACTTGCCACCCAGTCCGCACCCTCGGGTGCGTTCAAACAGAGACTCAGACTGTGTATGGTGGTGTGAGACTGTAATCCCAGCACTTGGGAGTCTGTAAAAAAGAATCGATACGAGTCAAATCTGGTAGTGAGACCTGGAGCACCCTGTAGACCCTTCCCTAAAATAAAAAATAAAAAAACTTAAAAAGTGAGGATATAACCCTGGAGATAAGTGATAGAACAGTTCTTAAACAAAGACAAAACAACCCTTTGACCTAAGGAAACTGCGAGAAACACACAAAGTACAACTCAGTATTTGAAAGATAATTAGATCATGGTGACTGAGACATACAAAGAACTACTGCATAGAACATGAAATAAAGAATTTGTCCTGAAAGGCCTAAGTGAAAAGCTACACAGAAGATTAAGAGTCACCACCTGAAGATGGAATCAGAAAAATACCAGAATGCCAGAAGTAGGGTTAGGAGAGTGAGGAGCATTGCTTGTGAAAATATTATTAAGGAAATCCCCTGTGATGAAAACTAATTTCAAGATACACCATAGACTTTGTCAGTAAAACCAACTGTGGATTCAGGGCCATTGAGACCTCCTCAGAGATCGCAGACCACCTTACTCAGTAGTGGTGATTGACAAGATTTGTAGAAACAATACCCACAAACAGTTGTACCAAACATACAAACAGAAGGAGAGACTGTAGACCTGGGCTTAAAGAGAAACATTGCACCGGTCCATGTAGCCTCCATAGGTATCATGATGCTGAGAAAACACCGTGGGTTATCCATGGACAATTTCACTTTAATAACTAACAAGAATATTGGCAAAAATGACGCGTGTTAGGAATTTGTATCTAGAACACAAAAGCTTTCCCTAGTAGTGTCAGTTGCAGTGAAATCTGGAAAATCTTTTTGAGTTTGAGCAGATCGTGGTCCACTTTGCATTACCATGTGTTCACATGTGTGTTCTCTGAACCTTTTATTTAGGGAGGTGAGCAGACTTGATCTGTATATCATCCACAACTTCAGTGAAGTAAACAACTAGGGGAACATACAATCCAGGTAAATAAATATCTTGTACAATTACAGCAAGAGACATAAAACCAGGTTCCATTTGGACTATGAGATCATTGCCCACCCAAATGCAAATGTGTATGTTTCTATTGGACCCTCAAGGCAGAGAGAAGAGTACAGGACAAAATCACACAACTGGCCCACAGGCAGAAGCTGAAGAAGTAATGCAACATCACT
>NW_004524864.1:62775-72687 GCF_000260255.1 Octodon degus
CTCCTTCAAGATGCTGGTGGTCCTGCTGACAGCGGCCCTACTGGCCTTGAGCTCCATTCAGAGCTCAAGTGCAGGTATGAGAAATGGGGTCCTGGGTCACTCAGCTTGGGGTTCAGGAGAACACACTCCAAGGCGGTGAGGGTGTACCATAAGGAGAATTCAATGAAAGGAGAGGCAGGACTATGGAGGTCTTATGGCAAGGGTATGATGACTGAGGTCAGTATTCCTTATCAGGACAATGTAATTCAAGTTACAATAATATCAGCACGAATATAAATTTACTTCTGTTTGACTTTTGACCAGAAAAATAAATACTTTTGTGTTGGCAGTTAAATAGTTCTGTGCTGTGAAGCATGGATGGAACTATGAGGGGATTGACACTGGGAAGCCCAGTGGTGGGGATATTTCCAAGTTCTGGCTGCGTAGAGCAGGCTTTCAGCTTGGGTGATTCAGGGCTCATCAGAGATATGGAGCATCTCTAAGAGTTAATTCAAAGAGCCTGAATTTGAGAGCAAATTTTAGTATTGATGTTGTGATACAGGAATATCATGGATCATTTTCTCTGAACCACATACAATATTTCAATATATTTTGAGGTTATGTCATTTGATTCACAATCAAATTCACATAAGCCTAGTACTGGTTTAACTTTATGTAAAACATTTTTAAGTAAGCAAAGGACTTAATGAAGGAAAACAGTAAGCCAATGAGTTACACGATACTGAAATAAATATAATATTTAAAAGAATTATCAGTGAAGGCTGATAGAGTCCAGGGAGGACAAAAAGGAAGTTTCTACCAGGTCCTTTTTACAAGTGTTTGAGATTCAGCATGGCACCTTCTCTGCCACCCGTTACATCTGCTTATCTGTCCAAGGATATGACCCCAGAGAGGGGCTGGTCTCTGCAGAGAGTTCACGTGGGGCTATGAAGATGCGGTTCAAAGCCACCTTTCCTTGTAGGACATTTTTGAGCTCTCAAAGCGTGGCAGCTGACCGTGCACCTCATCTGTGCTTTATTTTCTAGAGCTCATCTATGAAGCGTCTTCCTCCCAGATATCAGGTAAAAACAAATTGTTCCTCAGTCAACTTTCACTCACTTCCTTCCCGAAGGCATTTTTGTGGCGTCTGGTGTCGAATCTTTATCTGTATGTTGGGGAATGGATGATTGCTCCATACCTCTGTAAAAATGTAGAAAGAACTCAACAGCTGGCATTCTGAGGAGCAGAAGCTAGGTAACCTTGTTCGTTAAGAGAGAGGACTAGTGTCAGAGGCAATGGGCAGAGGGAGGCTCCCTGTGTACTCACAGAGCGACCACTGACTGACGAAGCACTGTGGGGGCTCGCTCATTTTTCTGCTCAGCTCTTCCATGGTACTGGGAGTCACTGCATGGCCTCCTTAGTTCCTGTGCTCCTTCTTAAGACCATATGGTCACCTGTGACATGCCCAAAAATATGTGGCTATGGAATTTCTCTCTACGTTTCTGCACTCACCTGTGTCCTCACAGATGATAAAGAAGTGGCCACCATCTTTCCGTGAACTCGGTATTATCTGTCCCTTCGATCAGAAGGATCTAAGGCTTTTCTCCACCTAGCTTACTCTGCACCTACACCTACTTTTCACAACACACTTAGGCGTCCTGAACACATTCACTGGCAGAAAAATCACACAGTATTGTCTGCCAACATACAAGCAGGAACACAAATGCAATTCATTATCACTTCCTTCACTCTTCATGTCTCAGAAATGTCTCTGTTCACTCAAAGAATTCAAGTTCTCCTTTTAGCCAAAGGAGAGCAACTCCAGTCCCTGGTGGCTATCACTCAGGTTTTCTGCATGACCCACATGTTTCGTGCATGGGTCTAGAGCCACCATTTGGGGAAAGGCACTGGGCACGAGGGAGAGGGCTGAGTGTGGTGTGTGGAATGGGAGAGTCATGTGACCCTGAGCTCATCAACCGTTGTGCTGTGACCTTTTAGATTTTGAGAACCAACGTCAGGGCTCTGCTAAGGAAGTAGACCCGCCACAAGAAAGCACCCCTGGTGATGATGCAGATGAAGGTGATGATGAAGAAGAAGGTGATGGTTCCCAGGAGGCACCACCCAAGCCACCTCCTCGGCCTCCTCAGGGAAAACCCCCTAGACCACCCCAGCAGAAACCTCGTCCACCACCTCCTTCTGGAAACCAGCAGGGCCCACCCCAACAAGGAGGCCAGCAACAGAATCGCCCTTCCCGTTCCTTAAATAAACAAGGACCACCCCAGCAAGGAGGCCCACAAAAACCACCCGGCCCCCCTCGTCCAGGAAACCAGCAGGGACCACCCCCACAAGGAGGCCAGCAGCAACCCAATGGTCCTCCTGCTCCAGGAAACCAGCAGGGACCACCCCAACAAGGAGGCCAGCAGCAGAATCGCCCTTCTCGATCCTTAAATAAACAAGGACCACCCCAGCAAGGAGGCCCACAAAAACCACCTGGCCCTCCTCGACCAGGAAACCAGCAGGGTCCACCCCCACAAGGAGGCCAGCAGCAACCCAATGGTCCTCCTGCTCCAGGAAACCAGCAGGGACCACCCCAACAAGGAGGCCAGCAACAGAATCGCCCTTCTCGATCCTTAAATAAACAAGGACCACCCCAACAAGGAGGCCCACAAAAACCACCTGGCCCTCCTCGTCCAGGAAACCAGCAGGGACCACCCCAACAAGGAGGCCCACAGAAACCAAACGGCCATCCTCCTCCTGGAAACCAGCAGGGACCACCTCAGTCAGAAGGTAGTTACCTGTGCTTTTCCTCCTTGCCCATTGAAAGGCCTAGGGATCTTGAACCACTTCAGAAATCAATAAACCACACAGACACCCCACGCATGTCCTCAGCTTCATGGTCAGAGGCCGGTACTGGGTGGGATTTATTCTCACTCTTCACCAGTGACCCACATTCCAGTACTTTGGAAGGATTTGTAGGATGACCACTCATCTGGCATCCAGTTCAGGCTGTATGGTCAGCAAAACCAGACGTTCTGTGATGCCATTTAGATATTCTGCATTACAATAGCGTGATCCTTAAGTCTGAAAAAGCTCTAGTGCCAAAACTGATTTTCAGCAACAAGGGGCCTACAATTCCGTTGAGCCCATGGTGAGCGGCTGTGTACCGAGGCACTACGTCAGTGTTATTTCTTTGGTCCTCTGCCTCCTTCTCAGAGTTAGTGACTTCCAGGGTCTTATTTCCACCTAAACTCTTACAGCGCAGGTCCACCTCACACCACCCCTGTCAGTCCCAAAGCTGTTGACAAAGAACATTCAAGTCTGCGCTTTTCAACGTCACACTGAGTTTTAAATCCTCACATCAACTTAGGTTCTGTCCAGTATGAAAACTACGCTAATTGAAGAGAAGTGCAGGACGTGAAATGTGAAAGGCCCACTTCATCCTGCCTCCCACACCCCAATCCAGAATTTTTCCTTCACATCCTCTTAGAGATGGTTGCATACCTACGGAGACACATCACCCATTTTCTCCACAGATGATGCCATAACAAGCTCTCTGTGGCCCACTTTGCATAGCATATGTCTTAGCAAATGTCCAAGTCATCTCACACAATTTCATACATCTATTATCTTTCTCTCTTTGTTCCAAGCTCCTCCCTTGTTTGTTGCTTCCCTACTCCCCACTTATCTTTTCTTTTTATTGTTTCTCTACCCTTTCTCTTCTTTCTTTCCTCTGTTCCCTCCCATTCTCCCTCTGTCCCTCACTCTTTGTCCTTACCTTGCTTTTTTCCTCCTGTACCACTGATCTTTCTTACTTGCTTCTTCATGTAGTTTTCAAGTTGCATACCATTCCGTTCTGTAATTCTATACTTGTAATTTTATCGATCTAATCATGCGAATTGTCACTTTGATAGGTTTCAATTTCATTGTAATTAGGTGTTGTGTTGTTCCTCTTCCTGAAAATATCTTTCCAAAATATTTGTAGCAACAAGAAGTTAAACAGTTTAGGAATAATCTTCACTTCTTACTTTTGCTCCCAATAATTTAGAGCACATTATGTTCTAACAGCCCAAGAAGAATTGACAAGGAGAAATTTGGAAGAAAGTGGAAGGAGAAGGTCAGAGGGAGAGATGTTTCTGTCTCCCCTCCCTCTCTTCAGTGTTACTATTAAGGTATCTTGAACCTCGTGCCATGTGACACCTCCTCGGTAACGTTCTTCCTTTGTTGTTTCAGAGAGTGAATGAGAAGATGATGCCCTTCAGAAAACTAGACGATTGGAACCTTGGACTCATAGATGTTTTGCCCATATTTCAATAAATCATGCAGCATGCTATTTCTGGTTGTCGTTTCTTAATCTTGGTGCTGGGGGATCTTGAATTTAAGAACCACTAATGCAATATGTCGGATCCTGTACTCTTTCTTGTTATTTCTTTGCTTGTGATTTGTCACAGTGCAGGCCTTGGGCAAAATGTCTTCCATCGTTGTGATTCTTCTTGTAGTCTATAGGAAACATGAACGTGCTCAACACTAGTTTTAGACTATCTGTTAATATTTGTGAAATGTTGAGGAAGTTCAAAGTACAGAAGAAATTATGGGAACCCTGCTGTGGCGGGACATTTCCGGTCCAAGCCCAGGCGCAGCATGGGTGAGACCCACTTCCAACCCCTTGGAACCGCACTACCACTCCGAAGCCCCACCCCACACTCCCTCCCAGTGTGTGAAAACATCTGCTGTGTTCTCAGACCCCGAGATCCAGCCCTAGCCCACGCCCCGTAAGCATGTGGAGAGAGCTTCCTCTCCTCCCTACTCCATCTTGTGCCCCTCAGACTCAGCTCAGGCCTGGCATACAGGCCTGAGGTGAAACTCTGCAGATTCAGTCCCTGCTGAGAGAGTAGGGGACAGAACCACCCAGCTAGTCCAGGAGCAGAACATCTTGCCAGAGGGGCACAACAGGTTCACTCCATGAGTGGCAGCATGAAGCATCTGTGCACAGCAGCCAGACACAGGCCAAGCACAGCAGGATAAATTCAAATTTGGTAGATCTGCACCTAAATTTCAGTACGTGCTAAGGTTATAACTGCACCAAAACTCTACAACAAGGGTCAGAAGACAGAGCTATAGAAAATGACAACGAGAAGGAGTAAAATGCAATCTCAGACCCCAAGCCCACCCATAACAAGTACAGAGGACAATAACACAGAGCAAATTGGGAATCACACAGCTGAAATCAATGAATCAACAGCTTCTGAAATAAACAACTGCAGGAAAGTACAGAGGAACTCAGATTGGAAATGAAAAGAGAAACCCCTGAACTAATAGCATCTGCAGTAAAGAATCAAGTGCAAAATCATATGGAGGAAACTCAATGGACACCCAGAAAAAGTGCAGCAGACACTAGCTCAGCTGTAATGTATGAATTAATAGCGTCAAAATCAAATAAGCAACCGCAGAAAGCTGTAGAGGAACTCAGAGCAGAATTCTTTTCTGAAATAAAAAAAAGAATTCTCTGAACTCATGGAATCTGAAGTAAAGAATCAAATACAGAAAAATAGGGAGGAAACCCAAACTGAAAAACCAATCTGCAGTAAAAGAATTAATAACTGCTTCTAAAGAAGACATTGATTAAAAAGGAAAACAGGAGAAGATTAGAAAAATGATGGATTCCTTGATTGAGCAATTCAAGGAAGAAAGAGTTCGCAGGAAGCAGACTCAAAGAGATATAGAAAAACTTAATATGTCAATCACAAGCTTGCAAAATCATTTCAGTGAAAGTGAAGACAGAGTTTCAGATCTTGAAGATGCTGGTGCAGCTAGTAAAAAGGTAAGAAAAGATCTCTGAAAAACAACTAGGATGAAGAATAAATAATTCATCACTCACACGATGATGCAAAGATGAACAAATTGACACTCATACGTATCACTGAGAAAGAAGGAGTCAATACAAATGACATTTAAAAAAATATATGGGCAGAAGAAATAGCAGAAAACTTCCCAAATATAAGGAAACAATCTGACATTCAGGTAACCAAGCATACAAAATGCCAAGTAAGCTCAACCCAATTAAAAACTCACCGAGACTTATAATAGTCAATATCCCAGATGTGGAGCACAAGAATAATATACTGAAAGCCACAAGAGAAAAGAAGCAGATCACATTCAAAGGAAAACCCGTGAGAATTATGGCCGACTTCTCTTCACACACCATGAAGGCAAGAAGAGCATAGAGCAGAGTAAATCAAGTCCTCTGTAAAAACAAATTCCAGCCCAGACTACCATACCCTGCCAAACTCTCTTTCAAGTTTGATAGAGAAGTGAAATACTTCCATGACAAAGAACAACTAGAGAATTTCATTATGACAAGACCAACCCTACATAGACTCCTGAAAGATGATCTAGAGCGGCATCAAAATGATCAGAACTCCATGAATGAGATCAGAAGCAACGAACTAAATAGAGCAAACAGTTAAACACAGGAGAAAAAGAAGTAAATGACAACAGGAAAAATAATATATCAATCATGAAATAATACATCTCAATTATTACCATCAATATAAACAAACTCAGTTTACCAATTAAGAGGAATAGACTGGCACAGTGGATTAGGAAACAAAATCCAACAATATGCTGTATAAAAGAAACACATTTAGCACATAAAGACACCCATAGGCTGAAAGTCAAAGGATAGAACACAATATCACATGACCCATCACCTCAGAAAATAGCAGGAGTGGCAATCCTATTCTCAGACAGTCTCAACTTCAACCAACAATGATCAAGCAATATAAAGCAGGCCACTATATACAGGTTAGGGGGAAAATTCAAGAGGAAGAGGTAACACTCATAACTATGTAAACACCAAACACAGGAGCACCAAACTATACAAAGCAAATCTTAATGGACATGAAATATCTAATATCCAATACCACAATCTTAACAGGTAACCTTAACACCTTCTTATCCCAAAAAGATAGGTCAACCAGACAAAGAAAATAGCAAATAAATAACAGAACTGAACCAGAGCTTGAAAAATATGGACTTGGTGGACGTAAACAGAGTGTTCCAACCAAACACAGCTGAATACATATTTTTCTCAGCTACACATGGCTCATTTTCTAAAATAAACCATATACTCATCCATAGGTCATGCTTAAGTATATGTAAGAAAACAGAAATTATCCCATGCACATTATCTGACTACAGTGCAATGAAACTGGAAATAAATGAGAAAAGAAGCCAGAAAAATCCCTAAATACATGGAAATTAAAGGACACCCTACTCATCAACCAATGGGTCAAAGATGAAATTAAACAAGAAATTCAACAATATCTACAATTCAATGAAAATTCAAGCACAACTTATCAGAGTTTATGGGATATGATGAAAGCAGTTCTCAGAGGGAATTTTATAGCTGTGAACTCAAACATTAGGAAAACAGAATGGGAACAAATAAATACCCTAATGCTGCACCTTCAACAACTAGAAAAGGAAGAGCAACCCAAACCCAGAGTTCAAAGACAGAAAAAAAATCATAAAAATTAGAGCAGAAATTAATTCAGTTGAGATGAAGAAAACAATTCAAAGAATTAAAAAAGCAAAAAGCTGGTTCTTTGAAAGATTACATGAAATCAATAAACCCCTAGCTAAGCTAATCAAAATGAGGAAAGAAAAAATTCAAATACAAGCAATAAGGAATGAAAAAGGTGTAATTACACAGACTCAGTGGAAATTCAGAAGATTATCAATAGCTACTTTGAGAATCATTACTCTCACAGAATAGAAGACACATGCTTACTAATTTGTCATGATTTTTTCCAAATTTGTGGGTTGTCTTTTCTCTTTGTTGGTAATTCCTTTTGACATGAAAAAACTTCTCAGTAAGAGCAGGTCTCATTTGTGAATTTTTTCAACAGTTTCTGTGCGATTTGATTTTTGTTGATGAACACTTTGCCTACCCAATGTCTTCAAGAATTCCTCCTACTTTCACTTCCAGGAGATTAAGTGTCTGATGAGACACTAAATTGACAGATTCCTGGAAAAGTACAAATCAACATAACTGAATCGACAAAATATAACCACTCTCAATAGCCTAATAACAGCTAATGAAATATAAGATGTAATTCAAAGCCTACCGACAAAGAAAAGTCCAGGTCTGGATGTATTCACAGGTGAATTCTACAAAAAATGTACAGAAGATGCAGTCACTATACTCCTCAAACTCTTCAATGAAATAGAAAAGGAAGCAATCCTCCCAAAATCATTCCTGGGGGCAAGTATTATACTGATTAAAAACCAGGGAAAGATAAATTAAGAAAGAAGTACAGGCCAATCTCCCTCATGAACATAGATGCAAAACTCCTCAATAAAATCCTAGCAAATAGAATATAGCAAATCATCAAGAAAATCATACACCATGACCAGGTAGGAAATATCCCAGGGATACAAGGATGGTTCAAGGACATATATTCAAAAATCTATAAATATAATATACTATATCAATACAGCAAAAACTAAAAACCACATGATCATCTCCATTGATGCAGAAAAGGCTTTCAACAAAGTGCAACACTCATTCATCTTCAAAGTCCTACAGAAAATTGGAAAGATGGCCTCTACTTCAACCTGAAAAAAGCTGTTTATGAAAACCCAACAGCTAACATAATCCTAAATGGGGAAAAACTGAAATCTTTTACTCTTAGATCTGGTACAAGACAAGGATGTCCTCTATCACCACTCCTATTCAATATAGTTCTGAAATCATTAGCTACAGCAATTAGACAACAGAAAGAAATAAAAGGAATAAGAATAGGTGAAGAAGAAGTTAAATTATCATCATTTGCAGATGACATGATACTTTACTTGGAAGATCCAAAAAAATTCCACAAGAAGTTACTAAAATTAATACAGAAATTCAGTAGAATGGCAGTTTATAAAGTCAATACCAAAACGTTAATATCAATCCTCTGAGCAGACATAAAACACACTGAGAGGGAAATTAGAGAAACAATACTTTCACAATAGCACCGAGGAAAGCAAAAACATTGGAATTAATCTAACTAAAGAAGTCAAAGTCAGTCCTAGGCCAGGTCCGGTGAGTACGTGGAGAGCTTCCTGCTACCCTGCGCCAGCGGGACCAGTCCCAGCCCAGGCACAGCATGGAATGGACCCTCTCCCACCCCCTTGGGCCACCCCCCACCACTCCGCCATACCTCCCCCACTCCTCCCGCCCAGTAGGAATTTCTGCTGACTTCTGGGAACCCCCAGACCCAGTCCTAGCCCAAGTCCGGTGAGTGTGTGTAGAGTTTCCTGCTACCCTGCACAGGCGGGATCAGTCCCAGCCCAGGCGCAGCGTGGGCCGGACCCTCTCCCACCCCCTCGGGACACCCCCCACCACTCCGCCATACCTCCCCACCCCTCCCACCGAGTAGGAATTTCTGCCGACTTCCGGGAACACCAAGACCCAGTCCTAGCCCAGGTCCGGTGAGTGTGTGGAGAGCTTCCTTCTAACCTGTGCCTGCGGGACCAGTCCCAGACCAGGTGCAGCGTGGGTCAGACCCTCTCCCAACCCCTCGGGCTGCCCCCCACGACTCCGCCGTAAATCCCCCACCCCTCCCACACAGTAGGGATTTCTGCGGAGTTCGGGAACACCCAGACCCAGTCCTAGCCCAGGTCCACAGCAGGAAAGAGCTGAACACAGCAGCCAGACCTAAGCCAGATGCAGCTGGATAAGTCCAAACTCTGGAGCTCCACCTGAACTTCAGTACGTGTGAAGGTAATAACTACAGCAAAGATCTACAGCAAAGGGCAGAGGACAGTGCTACACAAAATGACGAGAAGGAACAAAATGCAACCTCAGAACCCAAGCCCACCCGTGACAAGTGCAGAGGACACTAACACAGAAAAAATTGGAAAACACACAGCTGAAAGCAATGAATCAAC
>NW_004524864.1:102262-109439 GCF_000260255.1 Octodon degus
TCTTAATGAATAGAATGATTTTTTCCTAATGGTGTTTGTCAGTAGGATCACAAGTCTGCATCTTGTACAGCAATTAACCACTAAGAAGTATATATGCAGTGTATTATTTTTTGAAACTGTCCTCTCAATTTGATTTGAAACTGTCTCATTGCTATATGTTTATCAATAAAACTTTGAAAGAAAAAATAAATAAATAAATAAAGCTTTGAAAAAAATAAGAAACTGTCCTATTAACCAGCTTTGAAACTGTCTCATTCGTATTTGTTTCTCAATAAGTTAAAATAAATAAATAAACAAATTTTAAAAATAGATTAATTCCTAGGTATTTCTTTTTCTTTTTTTCTTTTTTTATGCTATTGTGCAGGGTATATTTTTTCTAATTTCTCTCTCAGTGTGATTGTTACCAGTGTAGGGAATGCTATTTATTTTTGGGTTTTGATTTTGGAACCTGCTATACTACTGAATTTGTTTATTAAATCTAGGAACTTGTTGGTGGAGTTTTTTGGGTCTTCCAAGTAGAGTATCATATCATCTGCAAGTAATGACTTTTAGCTTCTTCTTTACCTATTATTCATTTTCTTTCTCTCACTTATCTAATGGCTCTAGCTAATATTTCCAGAACTATATTGAATAGGAGTGGTAATTGAGGACATGTTTGTCTTGTACCTGATCTGAGAATAAAAGATTTCAGTTTTTCCACATTTAGAATTATGTTGGCTATTAAATTATCATAGATGACTTTTATCATATTGAGGTAGAGGCCATCTATTCCAATTATCTACAGGGCTTTGATTGTGAATGAGAGTTGTACTTTGTCAAAAGCTTTTTCTGCATCAATTGGGATGATCATGTGGCTTTTGATTTTGGCTCTATTGATATAGTGTATTACATTTAAAGATTTCTGTATGTTGGGCCATCCCTGGGATGAATCTTACCTGCTCATGGTGTATAATCTTCCTGATGATTTGTTGTATTCTATTTGCTAGAATTTTATTGAGGATTTTTGCATATATATTTATGAGGGAGATTGGCTTGTAGTTCTCTCTTTTTTTGTATTTCTCTTTTTTGATTGAATCTTTCTTTGCTTTTGGTATCAGATATAGTAAAACAAAAGGAAACAGAACTTAAGGATTAAATAATGAAAATGAGAGAAAGGATAGAAAAAAAGACAAGGTGAAAAACATGTAAGTATATCTCCAAGATAGGTGAGGTGATGGTACTAAAAATGTTCATGTTTTTTGAGAATAGCAGTTCATGTGTAGAATTATTACCATGACTAACTCTGTATGCTGATACCTGTGATCTAAGCAACTTCTTCAACGATAGTAATGTGTAATACAAATACCATGGCTGATGCCATGGTAGCCCCACCCTTGGGCTGCGCTGAGATCATGATTGAGACTGGGCACGGTTGTGCCTGCCTGTAATCCTAGCACTTGGGGGGGGGGTGATGACAGGAGGATTACTACAAGTCTAATGTGTGTAGTGAGACCCTATAGACCCTGTACTAAATACATAAAAATACTTGAATGCCTGTCATCTTTGTCTTCTAAATGTGTGCCATTTCTAATGTCATTTCAATTTTTACTACAATCTCTTCAAAATAAATTTTTTAAAAAGGTACCTAAAAAGAGAGAAACAACAACAAAAATGTAAGGTTTCTTGAAAGGAATCAGTAATATGCAATCATATATCCAATCTTATATAACTATATCTGTTAAACTGAACACCAGATTTGACAATAAGAATAGGTAATATATCAACCATTGTTAATCAGCTATTCTTGTTTTGAAAATCTGTAGCATATATATTGTTGTATGTTACCCTCTTTCTGTCTTTGTTTCTGATTTTTTTCTTGCTTTTGTTTTTACTTTTCAAAATGAAATGAAATTAAATGAAACAAACAAACAAAAGAAACACTCACAAATTCCAGAAGCCACCCCATGAGTGCATGAGGCTTTGGGGAGGCAAAGAGACACAAACCACAGCTTATGGTAAGGGTAGTAGGAAAAGACCAAGGCTAATCTACTGTGACTAGTTATCTTACTTGAAAAGGTCATATGGACACATAGAGAACCTCAGGAATCCACGTGAATGGAGGAGATCCTTTGGCAAAAGCAGTGAGGAGGTGACACTATGGAAGCCATGGGCAGAGGATCCCATGTAACAGAAAGAACAACTGCTATAATGGTGGACTTGAACCCTCCAAACCCATGGAAAATAAATTTCTGCTGTTACTCACATACACTCTGTAGATCCATTTAACCTGGTGAGCCAAGAAAAATGGGGAAGAGCAGGAATCATGACAGCACAGTCACAGAGTCCATTGGCAGAGGCCTAAAGGTATGAGACATATTCTGCATCAATGCCCTGCTGAGTGATTCTGCCCAGACTGAGCTCCCTAAACTGCCCACTAAATCTCCATTTCTCTTTGTTGTCTCAGGAAAACAAAGCAAATCAAATTAAATATGACCTAACAGATCATAGCAAAAGTAAACAATGCATCTATCATCATCCCCTTCACCTGACACATTTCATCTTGACTCTTCTATTATATGTTTTGGTTATGTCTAGTGACCTTACAGATGGTATTTTACTTTCATGATACAGCAGTCTCACATATTGTGGACATTGTAAGAGATCAGGAAAAGACCTTAAGCTGAGTGACATTTTTCAGGATCACTTGGTGTTCTCAACAACTGTTAAGCCAACATGTTTGGGTTTCCAGGAACTTCTGCTTCTGCAACTGCCAACACTACCAGAGCGAGTCTCCCTGGCACTCTGCTCTGGGCCTCATCTTTCTCTTTTTCTTGCTTCCTGAAAGAAGAGCAAAAACCACCTGTTCAGGACCACTCATCTCTAAGTTGACCTTTCATACAGAACCTGCAGATACCAGAAAAAGACATGGAAATCAATAGAAGCATCTGCAGGGGCAAAGCCTCTACTCCCTTGCTTCTCACAAAGTCCACATGCACAGTTGCAACAGTTCACTGTAGAAATCACTACAATAGTCCACTGCTGATAAAGTTTCCCTTCAGCCTGCATCCATATATATGCCAGGGAAAAAAAGAGCAAAACTTCGCTGGTCACTGTGTCTGGAAAATAAAGGCAGCAAATTTCATTGTGCAGGTCTTCCTAAACAGCTTCTTCACCAGTGCAGAAAAGACCTGTGCACTTATGTCCTTACTGGAGAACCTGGGAAATCATGGGGCCTTCTCCTTGGGATTTCAATGAACATCACTGTGCCTACCACCCTCAAACCAAACTGTTCTCAAAACTGCAGCAGTCCTGCACATGAATGAACAATTACTCATGACCTATACAACTCTGAAATTATGAGAGGCAGCTGCTTAAATTTACACATTTACATAAACCTGTGGAAGAATGAAGGTGCAATCCTGGAGATAAAAGATTGAATCACACGTGAATAGAAACCAAACCATCCTTGTACCCAAGAAAACTCCTGAAAACACAGAAAGTGCAACTCAGTATTTGAAACAAAAATGGAACATAGTGAGTAAAATATACAATGAACTCCTATATGGAAGATTAAATAGATGATTTGTCCTAAAAAGCTTGAGAGAAAAGCCAAGAGTCAGCACCTACCTAAAGATGAAATTGAAAATAGAATACCAAAAGTAGGATTAGGAGAGTGAGGAGCATTGCTTGTGAAAATAATGTAGAGAAAAAAAATATCCCCTATAATGAAAACTAATTTGAAGATACATCATAGACTCTGATGGCAAAACTAAATGTAAAAAAAAAAAAATGTAGGTGCAGGGTAATTAATACTTCCCCAGAGGTAGCAAACCACCTTATTCAGTAGTGGTGATTGACAAGATTTACAAAAACAACACGCACAAACACAGTCATGCCAAACATGCTACCAAGGGGAGAGGCCCCAGACATACACTTAAGCAGACAAACACAGTGGTCCAAGTAGTCTCCATACATATCACAAAATTGAGGAAACACTATGGGTTATCTGTGGGCATTTTCACTTTAATAAAAGGAATATTATTAAGGAATATTATTTGTTAGGAATTTGTGTCTAGAACACCAAAGTTTCACTGAATAGAGCCAGACTCAGGGAATCTTGAGCAATCTGAGTTTGAGCAGGTTGAGGACCACATTTCCTTCCACATGTCCACAGGTGAGTTCTTCTAGCACTTTATTTAGGAAGGTGAGCACACATGACCTGTACATCATCCACAACTTCAATGAAATAGATAAATAGGGGAACATACCCCACAGGTGATGAAGTTTCTTGTATAATTACAGCAAGAGATACAGACCAGGTTCCACTTATGTGAGAAGATCATGGCCAACCCAAATGTAAATCTGGATGTTCATACTGAGCCCTCAAGACACACTGCACAGTATAGAAGAAAATCACACCACCAACCCACAGGCAGAAGCTCAACTACTAATGGAGCATCATTCCTAATATCTATGCTTAAAATTTAGACAAAGTTCTTTCAATCCTGTGGTCCAAGTTCCACGGTACAACTTTTAGAAATAAGACAACAACAACATCCTTCTCATGCATCCTGCTAGGCTGCAGTCCCACATGGAAGTAAGGAACAACAGCCATCCTGGTATTTTATTTGGAAGATCACACAGCATGGAGATGATGGTGTCATTGTTCAGATCCTCCTTATAAATGCAGCTACCCTGTTTGCCCAGTGCAGACTCAGGAGCAGCTCCAGAGCCTCCTTCAAGATGCTGGTGGTCCTGCTGTCAGCGGCCCTACTGGCCTTGAGCTCCATTCAGAGCTCAAGTGCAGGTATGAGAAGTGGGGTCCAGGCTGAAGTGTCACTCAGATTGGGGCTCAGGAGACCACACTGCAGAGGTGGTGCAACTGTAACAAAAGGAAAATTCAATGAAAGGAGAAACAGGATTATGGAGATCATATGGGAAGGGGATGATGACTTAGGTCCATGTTCCATATCAGGATATTGTAATTTTATTTACAATAATAGCAGTATGAATATAAATTCTTTTAGTTTGTTTTCTGAACAGAAAAATGAATAGTTTTGTGTTTTCAGATAAATGTTTCTCTACTGTAAAGCTTGGATGGGACAGTGGGAGAAATGATGCTAGGAAGCCCAATGATGGGGATATTCCCAAGGTCTGGCTGTGTGGAGCAGGCTTCCTGCTCAGGCAACTAGGACACACTGAAGAGATACATCACCTATGTAAGAGTTACTTCAAAGAGCCTCAATTGGAGAGCAGTTTCCTATTGATGCAGTGACATAGAATTATCACAGATCATTTTCTCTGCACCACATCCAATATTTGAATATATTTTGAGGAGTGGTGTCACTTGATTCACAAAGGCTTAATCCTGGTTTCCCTTCATCTAAAGGACATTTAAGTAAGCAAATGATTCAATGAAGGAAAACAGTAAACCAACCAGAAACATGATACTGATATAACCATAATACTTTTTAAAAAATTATCGGTGAGGTCTGATAGAGTCTAGGGAGGACAAAAAGGAAGTTTCTACCAGGTTACTTTTTTAAAGAGTTTGAGACTCAGCATGACACCTGCTCTGCCACCCATTACATCTGCTTCTCTGTCCAAAGATATGATCCCAGAGAGAACTGAGCACTGTAGAGAGTTCACATGGGGCTATCCAAATTGCAGTTGGAAGCCACCTTTCCTTGTAGGACATTTGCGAGTCCTCCAAGAGTGGCAGTAGACTTTATATCTCATCTCTGCTTTATTTTCTAGAGATCATCTATGAATCACCATCCTCCCTGATATCAGGTAAAACTAAATTCTTCCTCAGTCAACATTCACTTTCTTCTTTTCTGCAGGTATTTTTTGGGCCTTGCATGTCTTATCTTTATTTCTAAGTTGGGGAACTTGGGGGCCCAGCCCTAGCTCAGTTCTTTAAGTGGCTGCTTCCACAATGCTGGCAGCCTCAGTTTGCTGTAGTTCGATCCCCACAACACTCCAGCCATGCAAAAGTGCCCTGAAGGCATTCAAGGAGCAAAAAAAAAAAAAAAATTCCTTTAAGTTGGGGAACTGATGATTGTTCCATACCTCTCTAAAAATATAGACAAACCTCAACAGCTGGCATTCTGAGGATCAGAAGCTGGCTCACCATGTTCATTGAGAGAGGGTTAGCGTCTAAGGCAGCTACTCAGGGAGGCTCCCAGTGTCCTTACAGAGTAACTGCTGATAGATGATGTGCTGTGGCGGCTCCCTCAGTTTTCTGCTCAGTTCCTACATGTTATCAGTATTCACTCCATGGCTTCCTTCATTCCTGCATTCCTTCTTAGAATCCTATGGTCACATGTGACATGCCCAGAAATATGTGGCTATGGAATTTGTTTCTATATTTCTCCACTGACCCATGTCCTTATAGATGGTAAAGAACTGGTCACCACTTTTCAGTGAACTCTGTATGATCTATCCCTTTCAAACGCATCAGGCTTTTCTCCACCTACCTTGCTCTGCACCTATACCTACCTTCTGCATCACACCTAAGTGTCCTGAACAGATTCACTGGAAGAATGCTCAAACGGTACTGTGTGCCAAAATACAACCGGCAACACATATGACATTGATTATCATTTCCATTTGCTTTTCATCAGTCTTAGAAATTTCCTCTCTTCACTCGGGGTGTCCAATGTTTCCTTTTAGCCAAACAGAGAAACTCCAGTCTCAGATGGCTATCACTCAAGTGTTCTGAATGTTCCACATGTTTAGTGCACGGATAAGGAGCCACAGTCTGTGGAAAAAGAATGGGGCAAAAGGAAGGAGGCTGAGATCGTAGTCTGTGGAAGGGGAGAGTCATGTGCCACTGGCCTCATCTACCATTCTGCTATGGTCTTTTAGATTTTGGGAACCAACGTCAGGGCTCTGCTGAGGAAGTAGAGGCTCCACAAGAGAGCTCCCCTAGTGATGATGGAGATGAAGGTGATGATGAAGAAGAAGATAATGGTTCCCAGGAGGCACCACCTCCACCACCTCCTCGGCCTCCTCAGGGAAAACCTCCAAGACCACCCCAGCCACAACAGCGTCCTCCACCTCCACCTGGAAACCAGCAGGGCCCACCTCAACAAGGGGGCCAGCATCACAATCGACCTTCCCGTTCTTTCAGAAGACAAGGACCACCCCAGCAAGGAGGCCCACAGCGACCAAATGGCCCTCCTCCTCCTGGTAA
>NW_004524864.1:109925-114691 GCF_000260255.1 Octodon degus
AGGAGGCCCACAGCGACCAAATGGCCCTCCTCCCCCTGGTAACCAGCAAGGACCACCTCAACAAGGAGGCCAACAGCAGAATCGCCCTTCCCGTTCCTTAAATAAACAAGGACCACCCCAACAAGGAGGCCCTCAGAAACCAAATGGCCCTCCTCGTCCAGGAAACCAGCAGGGACCACCCCCACAAGGAGGCCAGCAGCAACCCAATGGTCCTCCTGCTCCAGGAAACCAGCAGGGACCACCCCAACAAGGAGGCCAGCAGCAGAATCGCCCTTCTCGATCCTTAAATAAACAAGGACCACCCCAACAAGGAGGCCCACAAAAACCACCTGGCCCTCCTCGTCCAGGAAACCAGCAGGGACCACCCCAACAAGGAGGCCCACAGAAACCAAACGGCCCTCCTCCTCCTGGAAACCAGCAGGGACCACCTCAATCAGAAGGTACTTATCTATGCTTTGCCTCCTTGCCTATTGGAAGGCCCAGTGATCTTAAACCACTTCAGAAATCGATAAATCACACAGACCCCTTCCAAGGCCTCAGCTTCATGGTCTGAATGCAGTACTGTGTGGGGTTTATGCTCAGTCTTCACCAAAGACCCTCAGTCCAGTACTTTTGAAAGACCAGCATAACAACCATTCATCTGGCATCAAGTTGAGGCTATATAGTCAGAAAAGCTAAGTGTTCCATGTTGTTACTTAGATATTCTGTATTAGGATAGCATGCTTTGTTTTTAAAATGCTCTTGTGCCAAAACTGATTTTCAGCAACACGATCCCTCTATTTCCTTTGAGCATATGATGAGTGGCTGTGTACCAAGGAAACATTTCGGTGTTATCCTTTTGGTCCTCTGCCTCCTCAGAGTTAGTGACTTCCAGGGTCACATTTCCACCTGACCACTCACAGCTCAGTTCCACCTCATACCAACCCAGTCAGGTCCAAACCTCTTGAAAAACAACATTCAAGTCTGGGCTTTTCAATGTAGGGACTAAACAGATGTTAGGATTTAAAACTCCAGGTAACACTGAAAATCCTAACATCTGTTAGTCCCTGCCCAAGATGAAAACTAAGCTAATTGAAGAGAGGAGTATGAAGTGAAATCTGAAAGGCCCACCCCATCCTACCTCCCATTCCCTAAGCCAGAACCATCATATTTCGCTTTCACATCCTCTCAGAGATGGCTGCATCCATACAGAGGCACATCACCCATTTTTTCCACGTATGGTGCCATGAAGAATCTCGCTGTGGCCCTCTTTGCATAACATATTTCTTAGCAAACATCCAAATCAGCTCACACAATTTCATAGATCTTTCTATTATCTTCCTGTCTTTCTTTCCTTTCTCCTCCCATTTGTTGTTTCCCTACTCTTCTCTTATCTTTCATTTCTATTGTTTGTCTACCTTTTCTGTTCTTTCTTTCCTGTGTTCCCACCATGTCTCCCTCCCTCACTCACTCTTTCTTCTTCCTTCTCTTTCTTCCTCCTTTGCCACTGATCTTTCTGCCTAGATTCTTCTTATACTTTTCAAATTGCATACTGTTACATTGTGTAATTCTATGGCTATAATTTCATCGATCCAATCCTGTCAATTGTCACTTAGATAGGTTTAAATTTCATTGTAATTGGGTGTTGTTTTGATGCTAGTCATAAAAATATCTTTGCAAAATATTTGTATCAACAAGAAGTTAAACAGCTTAGGAATAATCTTCATTTCTTCTTTTGCTACCAATAATTTAGAGCACATTATGTTCTGGCAGCCCAACAATAATTCAAAAGGAGAAATTAGGAAGAAAGGGGAAGGAGAAGGTTAGAGGGAGAGATGTTTACATCTCCCCTCCCTCTCTTCAGTGTTGCTATCAAGGTATCATGAACCTCTTGCCATGTGACACCTCCTCTGTAATGTTCTTCCTTTGTTGTTTCAGAGAGTGAATGAGAAGATGATGTCCTTCAGAAAACCAGCCAACTGGAACCTTGGACTTGTAACAGCATCAGTTATATCCCAATAAAAACAAGCAGCACACTATTTCTGATTGTTGTGTCTTACTCTTGTTTCTGGAAAATCTTGAATTTAAGAGCCACTGATGCAATATGTCAAATCTTGTACTCCTTCTTGCTATTTCTTTGCTTATATTTTGCCACAATCCAAGCCTTGGGCAAAACATATTCCATTGTTTTGATTCTTCTTTCAGTCTATAGGAAACATGACCATATTCAAAATTATTTTTAGACTATCTACTAATATTTGAGAAATTTTGAGGAAACAAAAAATATAGAAGAAATGATGGGAAGTTGTCAATTGTGAAAAATCTCTTACATTGCTGGTGTCATTCAAACTGTTTCCCTGGGTCAAGATTGACCATGTAGGTCACTTCTCCTTGGAGCCATTTTACTTTCCCTACATGCACCATCAGTCTGTGTCCAGCATTTCCCAGAAGAGGCAGGATGTTCTAACTTAAAAGATAGAAACTTTGCATCTTTCAGACAGAATATTGAGGTTTCACCCTCTTTGATTTTTGCAATGGTGGGACTGCTGTTTACTTACTATAATTATCTAAATTAGGAAAGACAACATTTTGCCACAATAGAATAGTATTGCAAACACTTTATTCACAGTTTATCCTCAAGAAATTCACCTCACCAATAAAACACAAAAGACTGATAGTCAATGGATGGAAGATAATATTCTCAACAAAGAGAAATCCAAAGTGAGCTAACTGTATACTTGTAATTGTCAAAATTGACTTAAATACTCAAAGTATAAGAGAAGAAACTCTTCTCTAAAGTTGTCAAAATCAACTCAATGTGAACATGATTACGATCTCAACTGCACCAAGTACATTTTGTAAAACACCATCAGACCATAGAAACTAGTGAGCTACAACATAGCTTATAATATCAGAAAACTTAATATCATGTGTCCCTAAATGGATAGAGATCCCAAACAAAATATCAACAAACACACCAAACAAAAACTTCATTAAAGTTAAACCATATTGCAAATGAAATGGTCTTTTTTATGTATTTAGTACAGAGTCTACAGGGTCTCACTACATAGTTCGGATTCATAATGATCCTCTGTTTTCAGCCTCCCAAGAGCTGGGATTATAAGCATGAGCCACCAACCCAGTCTCATTCACCATATCAGCATGTCCCAGGGGCAGGGCCTGCACAGCATGCCAGGGATTGAACCCCAGTCCTGTGCTCTGCCTAAACAGGAGCTACAGTCCATTGAGCTATCTGCCCCCCTCAAATGGTCTTAATAGACCTTACAGGACTTTCTCTCCAATGCCTGCATCAAAGATGATCCTCATATTTGTGTATGGATGTTTCTCTAACATAAACCACATCAGGCCACTCAAGTCCTAGGAAACAGGCAAGAAAATGACATCTTATTCTGTCACTTTCTTATTACAGTGGAGGACATCTAGAAGGCCAAAACAAACAATGTTAGAAATGCTGCAAATATGAAAATCTGGAACAACATAAGTTAAATGATTTATGAATTGTTAAAGAAATCAGAAGGGGAAATAAAATATTCCTCCAAAGAAGGGAAATGCAATATACTATGGAAGATGCCCTGGGCCTGGGCAACTGTCCTTGAAAGAGGACTACTTGTCTACATTTTGACCCTATTTCCATATATTGATATTTTACTGAGCTGGATAAGACTTTCTTCCCTATCCTTTCATTTGGCTTTGAGCTATGCATATTGGTTCAGCCAAGGTTGTTGGGATAGTGTAAGAATGCAGCAGGAATGTTTCCTCAGAACTCACACCCATTGCTCCCCTGGGTGAGCAAGAATGAGATAAGATCAGTAGCCAATGCTCCACATTGTTGGAGGAGCTCAAACATAGAGATAGAGACTATGATTTTTGATGATTTGAAAAATCACACCTCAGGGCTGAAGCACTGACCCAAAAACATTAGATATTATCTGTATTGTGTTATGCACATAACTCTTTCAGCATGTCCTTTCTGCATATTGCAGAGGTGTTTTTCTGGCAGCCTGCTTTTCCCATCTCACAGCACTCAGCTACATCCCTCAACTCCTACAGTCACCCAATGTTGAGCCACTCCCTTCTTCAGAAGTGAGTAAAACCCAGGTTTGGCCTTGGATCAAGCCAGGTTCCACAAGGCCATCATTATGGCTGAATTTAGGACCACTTGGCTCCCCATAAGTGTAAATTGACCTTAGTGACTTTATTCTGGCCATGGGTTGCACTGGGTGTGGCAAACTGAAATTATCTTGACAGCATTCCAATCATTCATCCATAGAATTACAACCATAAAACTTTCAGACTGAGACAAGGACCAGAAAGTGCTCTGTATAACATGTTGATATTTATGGGATACAATAAATCTTCCCACTTGAAAAATTTATTTCAAATTATTAACCCAAAGATGTGTCTGAAGAGCTAAAACAGAAAGAATAAACCACAAAACAAGTTAGTCAAAGAAAGCAACTGACAATAAACAGAGAGAAATGAATGAAATAAGGACAAAAAAATTAAATAAGTGCAGTTTACTTTTCATCAGTTACAAAGTTAATAAATCTCAATGACATAAGGAAGAGAAGAGAAGGAATGAGAAGAGCAGAGTAGAGTAGGGTAGAGGAAAACAGAGGAGAGGAGGGGACAAGTGAGAACAGAAAAGAATGGAGCAGAGAAGAAGGGAAGAGAAGAGAAGAGAAGAGAAGAGAAGAGAAGAGAAGAGAAGAGAAGAGAAGAGAAGAGAAGAGAAGAGAAGAGAAGAGAAGAGAAAGAACAGGAGA
>NW_004524864.1:114966-115623 GCF_000260255.1 Octodon degus
AAAAAAAAAAAAAAACTTGAAGTGGATTTGAGAAAATGGAAAAATATTCCATGTTCCTCTATAGGAAAAACCATTATTGTGAAAATGGCCATACTATCAAATTGTTATACAGATTTCATATAATCTCAATTAAAATTCTATTACTATAACTCACAGACCTAGAAAAAATTTTCCTCAATTTCATTTGGAACCACAAGAGACGCAGAAAATCAAAAGAAGTCCTGTAAAGAAAAACAAAAGGAAATGTAGGAGGTATCACAAACCGTGACCAGAAATTACACCATAAATTTACTGTAATGAAATCAGCATGGTAGTAGTATAGAGATGGATGTGTGATCAGTGGAACAGATTAGAAGGTATACACACAACTGCAAACACACTCAGTTACCTTATTCTTGATAAGGGGCCAAATATGCTTCCTGGAAGAAAGCATCTTTAATAAATTATGCTGAAGTGAAGCAGAAGACCCAATATTATTATGGACTACTGGACTCTTTTAGAATATTTTGCTGAGTTTACACACCTATAATATTCAAATAACAGAAGTTAATAAAAAAAAGAGTGTAGGGACTTAAAGTTCAACATATCAATACTTGATGAAAAATACCTGTTCCTTATTATGCCTAAAATGTTTGATATGCAGACAGATAGTGAGGT
>NW_004524864.1:122698-123367 GCF_000260255.1 Octodon degus
TGGATCTATCCTCTACACTCTCTGCAGGAATTGCAGCTGCAGGATTACACCCCAGGCGTGTATGGGGTGTAATGGAGGGGGCAAGGTGAAGTAGGGGGAAGAGGAAGCTCTCCCAGACACCCACTGGACCTGGGCTAGGACTGCGTCTGGGGGTTCCCGGACATGGCAGAAATTCCTACTCAGCGGGCGGGGTAGGGGAGGTACTGCGGAGTGGTGGGGGGCGGCCCAAGGGGGTGGGGACTGGTCCCACCGGCGCAGGGTAGCAGGAAGCTCTCCACACACTCACCGGACCTGGGCTAGGACCGCTGACTGACGATTTTAAATCAAGAAGTAAAGATATGACTTCATTATAGATATTCTATGTAGTCTATTCCTAGATTATGTCCATGATCAATTAGCACCTTAATGATGCATTCTTAACATTGTTTTGGTAAGCTGAAATAGAACATTTAACACAGTTGAGAAATATTAAGCATACATTTTTGCTACATTTTAAACTATATGGTAATAGCCAGGCATGTTGGTGCATGCCTGCAACCCTAGCACTGGGGAGGCTGAGGCAGGAGGATCTTTGTGACTGTGAGACCAGCTTGAGCTACACAGTCAGCTAAAAACTAGCCAGAACTGCAAAGTAAGACCCTGTCTCAAAAGGTTAAAAAAAAAATTTTA
>NW_004524864.1:123467-128245 GCF_000260255.1 Octodon degus
TTATGCATAAAATTGTTTTCAAATAATTTTTATTATTAATCTGGACATTTTGACTATTTAAAAATCAAATGATTTTTATTTTTATGTTTGCACAAAAGACTAATTTTTGAAAATAATGTGAAGTGAAAATTTCAAGTAAGATCACTGGCAGATAAAAATAAAGCAATTTTATCTATTAGATCATTCATTTTCTTTCTTATGTTCAGGTTCTCACTAAACAGTTCAGACTCATAGTGCTCCTCCTGCTTTCAGCCTCCCCAGCACTTGAATTACAGGTGTGCACCACCACACCCAGGCTCTCGCCAGTTCTGCTTACTTTGGGGTTGGGACCGGTGCTGCATGTAGTTCCAGAGATTAAACCACAGTCCCTGAGCTTGCCTAAGCTTGTCTAAGCAGGTGCTTTAGCCCACTAAGCTATCTTGCCAACCCAGATCATTCATTTTCTACAGTAGCTGGTTTCAAACATGCATACAGAAAAAGTAAATTTAATGTGACAAATCCCAATAATTTTAGAAATCAGTTTTTAAGATGTCTTAAATTTCCTGTACAAAACAGAATATAATGTAATTATTCATTCAATTGCTTTCAGAAAAACAATAAGCTTTTATTATCAGGATTGAAGATCCCAAATAAGTAGTCTAAATTTGAACTAAACAATGATGACTTGAAATATATAATGTAAGAAGTTTAAATAGTGTTTGGTTTCTTTTAAAGTATATGTAAATTTTAAATATGATCTGTCTGTAATTCAGAATGTCAGATTCCAGCAGGTATTGATGGTAGATATCTACGTCAGGGAGGTGATATTTTTGGTCTACTATGGAGAATAATGAAAGAAAACTTTTTTCTTGAGATGAGAAAACATTTTTTTAATAATTTTATTGAGAAACAGCACTGAGACAGTTTCAAAACCGATTAGTAGGACAGCTTAAATAATTAATACATTGCACATTGTTGTCTTCATAGTGGTTATTCATAGTACAAGATACAGATATGATATCCTGTCCAAACATTATTAGTACAAATCTTTCTGGAGATGAAAAAAATATTAACTAGAACTAATATCAAGGAAAAGAAAAAGCTGGTCCCTCGAAGCAGCGATTAAACAGAGAGCAAGGTAACTCTTTCCTGGCAAAAGCATCACCCCTATTATCGAGGCAATGGCCATGACTCATGCACATGGCTGACACTGACAAAGGATCTACAAACTATGGTACAGGGTTTCAGGGTAAATCCTGAGGGGATTTGACTGACCTTGGCATACACAAAAGTTATATTTCTTGTTATATAGGTCTTGCTTTATCTTGGTCTTAACCATCCAGCAGACCATCCAGCAGAAAATATAAAAACAAAGTATAAAAAGTAAAGCCATATTAATATGCTGAGCTGTAAAAGGCTCAAGTCAACAACTTCTGACATTGCCAGTCCTATGGATAACCCACTACTATTATGGACTACTGGACTATATTGGATTATTTTGCTGAATTCACACACCTATGATATTTAAATGGCAATGGAATACCCATCTCTGACAAAACTAAACAAAAAAGGGGATACCAATGAAGGACTATTTTGTATCTGTATATACAAAATAGGATAGATATACAGCTCCTTTCTCTTAATTCAATGAGAAGAAAGATTTGTGCTAATAGTGTTTGGACAGGATATCATGTCTGCATCTTGTACTGTAAATAACCACTATAAAGACAACAATATGCAATGTATTAGTTATTGAAGCTGTTGTATTAATCAGTTTTGAAACTATCCCCTTGCTATGTTTCTCAATAAAATTAATTTTAAAAACAATAATGTAGAAACATCCCATTCTGATATACTACAGCTGTTATGTATGATGAACACATATAGAAAATACAGACACTGCATGGTGATTAAGAAACTGTGAAATAAATTCACAAACCAATTTACGGCACGCATAATCATTTGTACCTACACTATTCATTTTACCTGAACACATTTTTATTAGTATACTGGTAATTTTCAAATGATGCAATAAAAAAATCTGGTTGCAGTGTTTTATTATTTTGCTGAATTATATTTGAGAAAAAGAATTTTGCTGCCTCACCTATTTTACTACCATTATATTCTGGATCACATTATACAAATATTTTACTACCATTATATTCTGGATCACATTATACAAATATATGTATAGAAACTTAAAAGATCATAAATTTTCCACAGGGAAATGTTATTTATTATACATCATTGATGTGTATTTGCAAAATATTTTAACACTGCAAACATGAGAAGTTTTAAGATTGGGCTCGGAGAGAGTGTGTACTCTACTACAATGTTACTGGTGTGCTTCTACACGAGGCCTCTCAGTGATGTCAGCCCACCGGAAGTTGGAGTGTACCAATGAATTGCTTGATCTCCATCATTTCCTGTTGACCCGAACTGTGCATCATGCCTGCATAGGTTTTGAAGGTCACATTGACTGGATTTACCAACATGTTTAGTTTCTCAGCAGTAAGGGAACTAAACTTTAGGGGAACTAAATGGTTGTGATCTCGGTGGCAATGGAGAATAGAAATATCTTCGTTAACACTACTGATAGGACTGTGTGGAAATGAAGCCTGAAGAGGAAGTGAGCAGCTCAGCGCAGGGCCACCCTCCAGCTTCTGCTGGGTGGTGAGCGTGGTGTATAAGGACAAAGCTCCTGAGAAAATCCTCCCAAAATAATTCTGTTAGAAGGAATGTCATTCTTCACCTCTTGGTCTATTAAAGTGTTTACATTCTCGGCTGCCCATTGAATTCCAGCTTCATCCTCCTGAGAATCTGGTGAAAGCCCAATGTTACCAAACCAACAAGGCATGGCCATGTTCATATTTAATGTCACAGGCCTAACAGGCACATGAGGGCAGATATATTTGATATGTGAATTTCTGATACCGGCAAAGCTTCTGCCTATCCATGTCCAGTATCTCCCAATCCATGAAGGAAAATAATTGTAGTGGTGGTCTTCCAGGCAGTGGGTATGACAGCTGGCAGCGGCAAACATGTTATTGCTGCACATCCACCCAAGCTTTAGGATTTTTCAAATTTTGTTAAGAATTTCATTCACAGGAATTGCACTGAATAAGTGTATTACTTAGATAATATAGACATTTTAATCAATATTCTTGCAATCCATGAACATGGACCTTTGCATTGATCTGTGTTTTCAATTTCTTTCACCAATAGTCTAGTTTTCAGTATACAGCTCTTTTATATCCTGGTAGCATTTATTCATAAGCAATTTTTTTTTTTTTTTTTTTTTTTGAGATGAGGTCTTGCTGTGTAGCCCAGGCTGTCCTTAAACTCACAGCAATCCTCTTGCCTCAGGCTCTGATACAAAATTGCATTGAACAAAGTAATATGAATTCCACAATGTTTGTTGTATTACATAGTTATTTATCTTCAAATTATTTGTTCAGATTACCAGATATAAATCTGTAAATTTGGTAAACAAAAAAGTTATTAAGACATTAAAAGAAAACAATTTAAAAATAAAGTTTAAGAATTAACTGCTTCTTTCAACAGACCAGTAGAAATTAGCAGTATAATTATCCAAACTATACTGCAGCAATGGTAGGGGTATGGGTTGTGAGTGAGAAAGGCTCACCAAAGCTCACACTTTGTGGGTTTCAGTGTGGCTTCCACCCCGGTGTGGGAGAATAAGCTGAAGTTCAAGAAGAATCTGATGGTGATGAGGGCAGGCCAAAGCTCGGCAAGGCTCTCAATGGTGGAAGTGATGGGTGTTGCAGGGTAGGGCTCACCAAGGTTCCCAATACCAATGGGACAGGCAGCAGCAGATTAGCAGAGATAAAGTTATGATGATGGTGGGAGAGGTGGTCACAGCTCAGCTGAGCTCCAGAAATAGTGGGGGGAGGGGCAGGGCAGGGCTCGCCAGGTCCTTGTTGCTCAGCTACCACTTGGTTTTTATGACAGTGAGAGAAGCAGCTGCAGCTCAGCTGAGCTCTGGCAAGGATGAGGGTGTGCAGGGGCAGGGTTCACCAGGATCCTTTAGCTGTCCTGGGACCGCCTGCTTTACACAAGAGGGAGAAGTAGCCTAGCCACAGCTCCGGTGAGGTGGGGGAAGGCTCACAAGTTTCTCCCAGCTGTCCTTGAAACTCAGCCAGTGAGGGTCCTACTCTGATTTTTGTTATTTCCTTCCATCAACTTTGGACTATTTATTTTCTAGGTCCTTGAGGTCTAATAATAGGTCATATAGGGCTTTTTCTATTTTTTTAATGTTGTTTTTGTTTGTGGTTTTGTTTTTGAGAGGGGATATCAGCATCTTTCCCAGGTATTCAATTCTTTAGCCTCCCAAGTCCTGGGGTTCATCACACCCAGCTTTTTGGTTTTTGTTAATATAGGTATTTATTACCATAATTTTTCCACTAAAAATTCTTTTTGCTGCATCCCATAAGTTTCAGTATGTTGTCTCTGCTTTGCTTTGTCTGGAGGTAATTTGTTTTCCTGCAGTGTTGGGGCTTGAACCAGGGGCCTAGGCAAGTGCTATAACTGAGCTACACTCCCAGCCTCTTAGTTTCCTTTTCTTTAATTCTCTCTCTAACCCATTGGTTGTTCTACAGAATGTTTAACTATTATATATTTATGTAGTTTTCCTAATCTTACTGATTACTAACTTCAGTACTCAGAAGAGATACCTGATAAAATTTCATTTTACAGGGCTGGGGAGATAGCTCAGTAGAACAAATGCTTGCCTGGCAAGTGCAAGGGCATGAGTTTAATCCCTGGTTCCACCAGAAAAA
>NW_004524864.1:128345-134696 GCF_000260255.1 Octodon degus
AGAGGCTGTGGACTAAAAGAAAGCCTTCTGCACTGCTGGTGGCAGTACACACTGGTACAACCACTATGGAAATCAGTGTGGAGATTTCTTCAAAAGCTAGAATTGGATAACCTATTCAAGCTAGCTTTTCCCTTCCTGGGTATTTTTCCAGAAGAACTTTAAAGCTCATACCACAGTGATGTATGTGTATGCATGTTTACAGCAGCACAATTTGTCATAGATAAATCCTGTAAACAATGCAGATGCCCACCAACTGAAGAATGGATAAAGAAGATGTGGTATTTTTTACACAATGGAGTATTTTTTTTTTTTACTAAATACACAGCCTTTTATTTATTTTCTTGAGGTTCAGAGTTGATTTTCTGTGATTTAATTATATAAAGACAAAAGGACAGTGGGCAATTGAAAAATATTCATTAAAATCATATCAACACTTAACAAACTATACAAAAGAAACAGGGAGATAAACATAGGTATTTATACAACTGCGCATCAGTCAAGCCAGCTCCCTGCAGAGAGAATTCCTGGCATGACCTCATTTACAGAGTTGAGAAGAAAGACAGGAGGCAAAGTAAGAGAATGAGATTTATGTATGTATGTGAGCACGATGGTTTGGATAACTATACTGTGCATTTCTTCTGCTCTATGGAAAGAAGCAGTTAATGCTTTAGTTTGTTCTCTCTCCTTTTTTCAATTATACTTTTTGCCTTCTTTTACATTTCTTTCTTCTTCAAATTTGCATGCATATATCTGGTAATAGGAATAACTGGTTGGAAAACAACACTGTTTATTACAACAAATACTATGAAATCCATGTTACTTTATTAAGTGAGATTCTTTATCACTTATGTTTTCTGTTTTCATTCTAGTTTCTACTGTCTTTAATAAATGAAAAAAAAAAGAAACATCAATACTGAGGCTAAGAGTGAGACAGTGATAGATAGGGAGAGATGAAAGAGGAGAAATGCCATCTGTTGTCCCAGAAATATGGTACAAATTACAGTGCAGGATTCATATGAAAAATGATAATGTAATAAGTTCAAACTTTCAAGAAACAAATAATGCTCTGCACACATATCACCTACAAAATAAGATCACAAGGGCCGGCTGAATAGTTCAGCAGATTAAAGTGCCTACAAGCAGGCACAGGGGCTCAGAGCATGCTGAGAAGGCAATTGAAACTGGGCGTGGTGGTGCACACCTGTAATCCCAGCAGTTGGGAGGCTGTAAGCAGCTGGATCACTTGAGTCCTATCTAGTAGTGAGACCCTGAACACCCTGTAGACCCTTCGCTAAAATACAAAAAAACAAAATAAAATATAAAATAGGATCACAAGAATATTTTTTAAAAGTGAACAAACAATTGATGGTTAAAAATAATGAATGTGGATCTAAACACCTATATTCAAAAGGAAGGCGATGGTGCACTTGCATGGGTGCTCGCTGGGGGAAGGACTGAGACACTCTGTGCGGAGCAGAGTCAAGACGGATGAGGATGTGTTGACCACTCTGAAGATCCTTATCATCAGCCAGAGGGCGTTGGGCAAATCCAGCCTGCTCTTCAAGTTCACAGATGATACTTTTGATCCAGAACTTGAAGCAATGATAGGTGCTGATTTCAAGGTGAAAACAATTTCAGTGGATGGAAATAAAGCCAAACTTGCAAAATGGGATAATACCAGTCAAGAGAGATTTCCTCCCAGCTACTATAGAGGTGCACAGGTTGTTAAATTAGTTTATGATATCACAAGAAGAGACACCTTTGTTAAGTTGGATAATTGGTTAAATGAATTGGAAACATACCGTATAAGAAATGACATAGTAAATATGCTAGTTGGAAATAAAATCAACAAGGAAAATCATGAAGTTGATAGAAATGAAGGCCTGAAATTTGCACGAAAGCATTCCATGTTATTTTTAGAGGCAAGTGCAAAAACTTGTGATAGTGTACTATATGCTTTTGAAGAACTTGTTGAAAAGATCATTCAGATGCCTGGACTGTGGGAAATTGAGAATCAGAATAAAGACGTCCAACTGTCACACATGGAAGAAAGCCATGGAGGAGCCTGTGGTGCTTACTGTTCTGTGTTGTAAACTCTGGGAAGTTCCATCTCTTGCGCATTTGATGAGATAGTGACATCTTTCTGTATATAAGCAACTTGAACTGCTATTTAGGGAACTTGCAATTTGTATATAATTGTTTTTTATCATGGCGGTAAACACTTGAGAGAAATGCCACACAGCTTTCCCAGGTAAAATGTTATAGTGAACATGCACAGATCGTAGTCTACAGTTTTTTATATAACGTAAAATAGTTGTACTTTTATGAGTACATTTGATTTTATGATTTACATTTATATGTAATTTTTTGTAAAAACCATTCTCTCTAGTACATGTTACTACAAAGTCTGCTTTTGCTCCTTTACTTAACTTCTCCTGTTAATTACTTATATACTTGGTATGTAGAACTCTTAGAACCATTGGGAAGTAAACAGATCCACCAAACCTGTCACACTTACTTTGAGGAGTAAGAAGGGCATGACTTCACATCTTTTTTTTTTTTTTTTTTTTTTTTTTTTTTTTTTTTGCTCCAAATGCCTTCAGGGCATTGAGTTGTGGGGATCGAACCACAGCAACCTGAGCCTGGATGCTTTGCTGAAGCAACCACTTAAAGAACTGAGCTAAGGGGCAGGCCCCCAACTTCACATCTTTCTGAGAATGTCTGACGTTCTTTTATTACCAAGCAGAATCTCAGTCCAGACCATAGCTGAGGTCATTTCATAATTAAATTTCTATATCTTTGGACAATGCTTCAAAAATAGTATTGAAATACTAAAGAAATTCGACATTACCTTCTAACTTATCTCATTGACTAGGTTGGTTTTTGTAGCTTCAATCCTGTGATAATTACATTGAATTCACGTTTCTTTGTGCAGTGTTTTTTAGTTACATACGTGGTGTTTGGTAGAATGGCAATAAGGCTTTTCCACACTTTGGTTTCTGGAAGACTGTTTATTACAAAAAATATTGTGAAATCCATGTTACTTTATTAAGTGAGATTCTTTATCACTTGTAATATTTTCTGTTTTCATTCTCATTTCTACTTTCATAAATAAAAAAAAAGAAACATCAATACTGAGACTAAGAGTGAGACAGTGACATAAGATAGGGAGAGATGAAAGAGGAGACATGCCATCTGTTGTCCCAGAAATATAGTATAAATTATAGTTCAGGTTTCATATGAAAAATGATATTGTAGTAAATTCAAACTTGTAAGAAACAGATAATGTTCTGTACACATATCACCTACTAAATAAGATCACAAGAATATAAAAATATGTGAACAAACAATTCATGGTTAAAGATAATGAATCCATAACATAAGTGTAAAAATCAATCGGTAAATAGGAAATCAGCATGGCACTTGGCCCAAGTGGGAGCAGCCAGCAGCCCAGCTTGGAAAACTCAGAAACATCACTGAGAAGCAGTGGTGGCAAGTGAGTTAAATCAGTGCCATGCTGTGTTCCATAGGCAGGTGGAATTGAATTGAGTGGGCACGGATATCACATTAGTTCAAAGGCCTGAGGAAAACTCCAGCAGCAGAAAAATCTCAGGTCACTTTACTGCCAATCACACAGCAGGGAACAAGAGAAGATCCATCCTACAATAGACAGCCAGCAAATGGGAGGAAATAGGGGGAATTCTGCCCATGGCTAGAGCTCAGACCACCTAGAGTCCACTCATGTGCTCTCCAAAAGCCAATCTTAGTCACAAATATGAAGGACTGGAAGTGTCTCTTTGGCACAAGGCTAACAGAGTGTTTTTGGTTCCTCACCATAAACAGTCAAGCAGCACTGGCTTGCAGCAGGATAAAGGTGGTCCTCACACCCAATGACCACCGTGTAACAGGCATCAACAGTGTGAAACAGAGGAAGCTGGGCAAGTCCTGGAATAGAGCAAACTGCACACAGGTCTGAGAGCAACCTCAGGCTTTCCCTCTCCATGGGGCACCACAGAAACTGGTGAGTGCAGTAGTGACAATCACAGTAAGAAGTAGACATCCAGAATGGTATCAGCTCACTACTAATCCCAGGACCCACACCTAGAGGACAAAATCATCCTGACATCCTACACAAAGCCTACTGAAAATCAATCAGGATTACACAGCATGTTTCTGTGATCTGACTTGGATAGTACTGAAGAACTGTGGGCACCAGAGAAATTTTATTATTTTACATTTTTCTTGTTTCTTTGATTGGCCTCCCTTATTCTGCTAGGATGACAATTTTTTCTTTTTTTCTTTCTTTTTTTTCACTACGTAGGTTTCTTACCTTTCTTTTTGTTTTCCTGTATTCACCTCTTTTCTTCCCATCCTTTCTTACATTCTTCCTTTCTTCAAGTCTCTCTCAATTTAATGAGATTTTCAATGAACATTGGCCCTTCCCTTTCTGGTTCTCTTCAATATTCTCTTTGCTCTCTTTTTGTCCCTTTTCTCCTGTGGTCTCCAGTTTCCTTAAGTGGAAAGGATCATCCTACTCCTGCAAACTTACTTGTATTATACCTTTGCTCATTTTTTTCTCACAAAATGTTGACATTTAATGCAATAATAGATAAAGAACAATTAAAAATTGTACCAAAACATACAAAACTTAATACAACCCTTCCAGAATGAAATCTAACAATATCCATCTAAAATTCATATCCACTTGTCTTTTCACTCAGCAATCCCATTTCTTGAATCTATTGCAAAGATAAAGCTCCAATAATATAAAGTATCCATGTGCGTGTGTTTATTCACTCTAGCGTTGATTATAATTGTAAAATTTTGGAAACAACATAAATCCTAACTATAGATTAGTCAAGTAAACATAATACATGCACAAAAGTGTACACTCTGCAGGAAAGATATGTATAAACTGTTTTTTTTTCCTTTTTGCTAAAAATTTTTTCCATATTTTTATTGAGAAATAAATAGCAATGATACAGTTTCAAATCAAATTGGTAGGACAGTTCCAATAATTAACACATTGCATATTGTCTTCCTAGTGGTTATTTGTTGTATAAGATGCAGACATGATATTATATTTACAAACACAATTAGAACAAATCACTCTATTCATTGAATTAAAAGAATGTAGCTATATATCTATCCTAACCATTTTGAATACACATACTAAATGGTCATTCATCTGTATCCCCCTTTTTTTTTGTTTGTTCTGTCATTTGAATATTATAGGTGTGTTAACTTAGCAAAATATTCTAAAAGAGTCCAGTAGCCCATAATAGTATTGGATCTTCCTCTTAACTGGCAGTGTCAGAAATTGTTGACCTGAGTCCCCTACAGCTCAACATAACACCATGGCTTTACAAATTTTCAGGGGTTTTTTGTTTTTATTTGGTTTTTTTCAGAACCGGGGATTGAACTCAGGCCCTTGCACTTGCCAGGAAAGCACTTACTCCACTGAGCCATCTCCCCAGCCCCTTTGCTCATTTTTCTATCTTGCCCCCTATCTTTCTTAAACTCCCCCATAGAGAGTAAAATCACTATACTAAGGAGAAACACTTGCATAAAAGTCAACAGAAGTAGCTCAATTTTGTGGCATAACTGTAGAACTTGCTCCTGAGGGTTTTAGTTGTTGCTACTGTTTGTTTCTTTGTTTTATTTTTGGCTTCTTGAAATAGTCTACCTCTGCAGTTCAGGCTGGCCTTGGCCTTGAGTTCACTTTGTAGCAAAAGCAGGCCTCAAACTTGTTATGATACTTCTGCCTCTGCCTCCCAAGTGCTGGTATTACAGGTGTGCACAACCATGCAGAGCTACTATAGGGTTTTCTAACATAGGTTCTGCTATCTGTAGATTTTTTTTTGTACCAGAATCCAACTCAGGACCTTGTACTTGACAGACTGGCATTTAAGCCACTGAGCTATCTCCCCAACACTAAGGTTTCAAATGAGGAAATGTTCTCTCTCCAGTTTTATTCTTAGGGCTCATAATTATTCCGTAAATTTGAAGTCTTTTGTGGTTCTATACAAGTTTAAGATTTTGAAGGGGTTTTTTAATGAGAATTAAATTTTATTTCACATTGATAGAAATCATGAAAAACATTTATGCTGTTCCAAATTATAATACAACTCTTCAATAGAATAGTTCTTGCTATAAATAATATCTTACTGATTTGTATAACAGAACTAACTCTACAGTTCTTCAAGATAAAGCAAAATGATTTAGTAAATGATTGACTGAAGATTTTTTTTCAAAATTTTATTGATAAACAGATAGCAATGAGACAGTTTCAAATCAAATCGGAAGTACAGTTTCAACAAATAATACACTGCATATATTCTTCTTAGTGGT
>NW_004524864.1:144190-152014 GCF_000260255.1 Octodon degus
AAGTGCAAGGGCATGAGTTTAATCCCTGGTTCCACCAGAAAAAAAAAAAAAAAAAAACACCCTCCATCAAAATTTCATTTTACATTTGTTCAAACTTGTTTTGTGACCTATCATATGTCCTGTCTTCAAGAATAGCCCCTTTTCCCCTAACAGCCTCACCAGCACTTGTCACTGGTTGATTTCTTGATAATAGCCATTCTTTTGGGGTGAGATGGAACCCAAGTGTTGTTTTAATTTACATCTCTCAAGTGACCAATGATATTGAACATTTTCCATGTATTTATTTGCTGTTCATATTTCTTCATGTGAGAAGTGTGTATTCATCTCAGATGACCATTTTTGAATTGGGTGTTTGAATTTGGGTGGTCTGATTTTTTCAGTCTTTTTTTTTTTTTTTTTTTTTTTTTTTTTTTTGAAACCACGGATTGAACTCAGGTCCTTGTGCTTGCCAGGGAAGCGCTTATTCCACTGAGCCATCTCCCTGGCCCCCTTTCACTTTCTTGATACTAATCTTGTGCTGAGGAACAGCTACCAAACTTTTCCAATATTGTGGGTTGTCTCTTGACTTTGGTGGTTTCTCTTGCTTTAAAAAAAAAAATCTTTTTAATATGATCCAAGTTGTTGAATCTGATAGTTTGTGTTCAATCAGGTTTTTGTTCATAAAGTCTTTACCTACACCAATTTCTTCAATAGTTCTACCTATTCTATCTTCCAGCAGATTTAATGTTTCTACATTAATATTTAGATCTTTGATCCATTTCTACTTAAGTGCATGTGAAACACACTAGCTCAATTTGAATCTTTGGCATGTGCAAAGCTGACTTACCAAGCACCATTTATTAAGGAGGCTTTCTTTCTTCCAGTGAATGTGTTTGGAATCTTTGGCAAAGATAAAGTGGCTAGCCAGGGAGATAGCTCAGTGGAATAAAAGCTTTCCTGGCAAGTGCAAGGTCCTGAGTTTGATCTCCAGTACCACCTTTCCCCGAAAAAAAGATAAAGTGGCTAAGTATGTCGAGTTGTTTCTCCATCTTCTAATCTGTTCCACTGATCCTTGGATGTGAGTGTGTTTTATTTTGCAAGTGCTGTTTTTATCACTGTATCTTTGTAGAATAATTTCAAGTCTGTGTTTATGATGTCCCCTGCCTTCAGTTTATTGCCCAGAATATATTTGCTATTCTAGGTTTCTTCTAGATCCAAATGAATTTTAGGATTGTTTTCTCTCACTCTGTGAGATATGCAGTTGGAATTCTGATTGAAATTCCATTAAATCTGTATAACAATCTGGAAGCATGGAAATTTTCACTATATTGGTTCTTCCTACCCTAGAATGCAAGGGGTATGGTTCCATTCTCTTTTTTTTTTTTTTTTTTTTTTTTTTTTTTTTTTTTTTTTTTTTTTTTTTTTTTTTTTTTTGGTTTGTTTGTTTGTATTTTAGGGGTCTAAAGGGTGTTCAGGGTCTCATTACTAGATTGGACTCATAGTGATCCTCCTGTCTACAGCCTCCCAAGAGCTGAGATTTCAGGCATGCACAGTCTCATTTGCCTACTCAGCACACCCTGAGGGTGGAGCCTGCATGGCAGGCCCAGGGATCAAACACCTGGCCCCTGCGCCTGCTTCCAGGCACACCTGCTGAGCTATTTGGCTGGCCCTTCATTCCATTTTCTGATATCCTGCCAATCTCCTTTTTCAGAGCACTTCAGTTTTCAATGTACAGGTGTTCTACTTCCTTTCATAGATTGTTTCCTAGGTATTCCTTTGTTGTTGCTTCATTACATATTGTCTTCAAATTATTATTTTTTTTTATTTTATTTTAGGGAAGGGTCTACAGGGTCTTCAGGGTCTATTAGATCGGACTCATAGTGATCCGCCTGTTTACAGCCTCCCAAGAGCTGGGATTACAGGCGCATGCCACGAAGCCCAGTCTCAATTGCCATTTCAATGTGCCCTGGGGGCAGGCTGGCACGGCAGGCCTGGGGATCAAACCCCCAGCCCCTGCACCTGCTTGCAGGTGCTTTAATCTGTTGAGCTATTTGGCCAGCCCTAAATTATTATTTAATATTATCATTATAATTTCCAGGTATAAGCATGTAAAATGGGTTTTAAAAAATGGTCAAGAATTTTGGTGAACTCTGGGCAACCCTCAGGACTCTGGTAAGCTCTGACCTTCCTTAGCCCTCAGCATGCAGGCATGGAGCTTCCACTGGTGCCAGTCCAAACTTTTAAGAACTCAGGAGTTCTAAGTGGCCTGTGGGATGCAGTAGAGCTGCAATCTGCAGATGCAGTGCAAGCAGGTGCAAAGCTTTCCAGAAGCCATCTAAGAACTTTGGCAGACTCTGGGCAGCCTGCAAGACTCTGTATGGGTAATTACTGGGAGCTTTAAAAATGCCAAAATTCAGGAGAAAAGATAATCTCAATCTTCTAAGCAAGACAGAACAAATCCAGGGGACAAAGATACACAAGAACTTGGAAATTACACAGCTGAAATCTCAACAGATTCAAACAGATATCTAGGAAATTAAGAGCACCATTGAAAGGTGATAAAATCACTTGAATGAAATAGAAGACAGACTTTCCCTCAAAGACAGTGGTGAAGGTAACGAATGTGAAAGGAAAGATCTCTTAAAACTAACAAATGAAGATTGACTATCCAAATTTTGGGAAACCGGTGAAGATAGAAGAGAAAAGAAAGAACTAAAAACAAGAACAGAACAGAGCAAAGTAACTAGAAACAGTGTTTGCAGTTACATAAAAACAAGATCAATGAAAACAAAAAACAAGAAGACTGGGCGTGGTGGCATGCACCTGCAATCTCAGCTCTTGGGAGGCTGTAAACAGGCAGATCACTATGAGTCCAATCTAGTAGTGAGAACCGGAACACCCTGGAGACCCTTCCCTAAAATACAAAAAAAGAAAAAAATGTCCCTTCAAGGCATGTCTTGGGCTGGTGAGATGGCTCAGTGGTCTAAAGCACCTACTTAGAACAAGCTTAACAAAGCCCAGGGACCACGGTTCAATCCCCCAGCACCACATGCCAGCCAGCCCGCCCCCTGGTGGACTGAGCTGGCCCCACACACACACAAATAAATAAATAATTTTAAAAAAATATTTAACATTATTAAAAAAAAAAAAAAAAAAGGCATGTCTCTTCTGTCACTGGTAGCCAATATGGGCAAACAGAGTGCAGATCTTAGTTGATTAATGCCAGCAATGCAGTAGCTTCGCAGAGGGGTAGCAGATGATCCAAAGAAGCCTGTACTTTTAGCTCCACTGAAGTTCATTCTGGTGCCTAGTTGTGAGGCTGGAACCCAATTTGTACAGCCTGCAACACTGTGTACCTCCTTCCACCTTGAACTCAGCTTCCTTTTGGCTTGAACAGTCCTCCTGTTGACTTCAACTTAGTTTTGCCTCACCCTGATACTGGCAGCCATTAGATGGAGACAACCCCCAGCTGCTCTGAATTTTAAGTCAGTGGTTTTTCTCCAAGATGGCTACCAACCAGTCACCCTCTCAGAGGAGGACATCTGAACCCAAATAACACACCAACTACTGCAGGGCACTGCATCCATATCCCATTCCACTGGTGCACTTTTCCACTGAGGCCTCAAGGATCACCAGTAGTCACCATGAATCTATAGTTTTGAGTTGTCCCTCCCAGACAGTGAAGCAGGGCTCACGGTGAAAGTGTCACCCACCACTTCCTTCTTCATTAAAGTCTCTTTTCACTCTCCCCATGGCCTTCAATTCTCACTTCAAATCCTTGCTGGGTCCCAAGGACCCACTTACCTCCTCTTTTTCATGTTGCTATATTCCACTATCTGGACAGCAAATCTCAGGGTCTTTACTCTGTTGTTCACTACTCGACCATCTTCCCAAAAGTCCTGGTCAAGTGAGTTATTTTATATTTTCATAGGTTTACATGTTACTAACTAGTAACTTTTGTTTCAGTTTAAATAGCTTTTGTAATGGGCTACTGGACTCTTTTAGAATATTTTGCTGAGTTTACACACCTATAATATTCAATAACGGAACTTAGGAAAAATGGGGTACACCGATGAATGTCCATTCTGTATCTGTGTATTCAAAGTGGTTGGGGTAGATATATAGTTGCATTGTCTTAATGAATAGAATGATTTGTTCTAATGGTGTTTGTAAATAGGATCACAAGTCCGCATCTTATACAGCAATTAACCACTAAGAAGAATATATGCAGTGTATTATTTGTTGAAAAAAATAAAAAATAAAAAATAAATAAAAAATAAAAAAAGACTCAGGACATATGAAAAAAATAAATAAATAAATAAATAAATAAATAGCTTTTGTAAAGTAGATTATATTATTATTCCGATGCATCTTCTGTATCACTAAATCTTCAAGACTGTCTCTAATTTCCAAAGTCTATGATTCTGACTTCAATCTTACCTCCAATTTCAAATGAAATTAACTGTAAAAACAAATTAATAATTATTTATTTTAAGGGGTACTTTGCTGATTTAAAACCATGAGAACTCTAGTCTCAACTTCTTAAAAGTTCTATTTCTCAAAACTAAGAGATATATATCCTTTTATTTCCCTTTTATTGCCCATTTGTATTGGGCCAATTAAACATAAAAGGTAAACAAAAGATAAAAGAAACACCTTTTTCTATATTTTAATTACCATTATTGCACCAATACAGCATCTGCTTTATATACATATATCTTAACTTCATTTTCAACTTTTCAGCAATTGAAATACATAATATATTATCATCTTGAGAATACAAAGAACACAACATGGAGGAAGATTGAGAAAAATAGGCTCCCAGTAGTCACTAGTGATCCTATAGACTTTTAGTGTTTTCTAGTGAAATTTTAAAATGTCCTGCCATAGTTCTCCAAGAATAGAGCTGCCTGGAAGGGGAGGCAATGAAAAAAAATGGACCCAAAGTTAGAGTAAGTTAAGAAGGAAATCCAGAAGAAACAATATAGTTTGAAACCAAATACAAGGACTTACCGCCTTCAATCAGAATGTACATACCCAAATAGGTGCTAAGGGAAGAAATTATATCCTCCCATTTAATCCTTCAAATTGTCCATTAACAAACAAAAATAGGTAAGTTGCTAATAATAATCCCTAAGACAGGGAACTTTTTTCACAGCACTGTAAAAGGAATGATGGGGCATAAGGAAAGGATTTAGTATACCAACAACTTGCTTTGAAGATACTCTTGCTAGTGAGTACCAAAGTCTGAAGCGAAAATTGTCAGAAATAAAACTGTGACTCCCCAACTTCCTTCATAAAGACAATATATGTGATAGGAGCTTTCTACTGAAAAATCAGATGGATTGTAAAAGAAATGTTTATGGAAAGAGGTCAGATACCCAGGTAGCAAGGCAATTTGGGCACTGAATGAGAGTTAAGTGCTTTCAACCTCTCTGCTCTACTAATCAGGTTAAAAACTCTAAACGCTTCCATTTTAAGTCAAATAAAAGGTGACTACAAAGGAATGCTGTGCTTCCAATGCAGCAACCAGATGGAGCTGCAAGAAAGTCAACACTTGTATAATTTGGAAATCACAGCCCATTGAGCCTCCTCCATCCTAGAAATACCCACTGCTCAAAGATGTTGCACTACCCAACAAAGAGCAAAGAACAGGGGCAGTGCCATGACACAGCCCTTTCATCTCAGGAAGAGATATGTAAACACTCAGAGTCTCAGTAATGGAGCTGCACCAGCACTGGATGTTCACTGCTCCCTGAATGGGGAACCTGGAGGAGGCTGAAGAGACCCAGGACACAGAGCAGTCTCAAACCTGCCTCTCCCAATGGTTTTGTGTTTTGTTTTTTTTAACTGAGACATGGTCTTACTATGTAGTTCAAGCTGGTCTTGAAGCGACTATGTAGTCCAGCCTTCAAAACTCTCAAATTGGTAAATACTGAGGTCAGCCCATCCATTTTTAGAGTTTTGGGTTAAGGAAAAAGAAAGTTCCAAGGCTTTTCTTTTCCCTCAAATCAGTGAAGAGGGCTTCACAAAGGGGTATTACAGGGTCATGAGATGATTCTGAAATAAGTTCAAGAACTCAGAAAACGAATACAATCTTTACGAATGTTAGAGGCATTCCCCTCGCAAAGTCACTGGCCTTCTAAACAGTCCATAGTCAGCCATAGGTAATGGTAAGACCCACTATTCCCTGTCACAGTAAAGAGCAGGAAATAACAGATCTCTCTTGGCCTCACAGCATGTAACAACATAGGGGCGTGACATAAATCAGCTTGAATATAATGGAGAAGCTATGAAAAAGATTGTCCATTCATTTGGTTCTGGGGAGGAAAAAGGGTTCCTAACCTCCCTCAAAGATTGGTGCCCTCAAAGTCATCTTTATTCAAGTCTGTACTTAATGTACTGTCAATGGCACTCAAAACTGGACCCAGTTGGACGGTTGTGGTGCCTGGTTTGGAACAGAGCTGCAAAACAGGAGAACAGAGAGAAATCCAAAGATACAATATTAGGGTAACTACTCCATTCCTTACCAAACAGTTTCTAAGAAATTACAATCCAGAATTTCTTAAGACTATGTATCAGAAATTCTATTTACCAAGACACAAAATATCCCATTCAGACTTCAACCTACAACTTTCTCCTCCCACCATCCCCAGTATTCCTACATTTACCTCCTAAGAATTTCAAACAACTGTATTATGACCTTCAAATTCCCTTGTCCCAGATCAAAGTTTAACACAATTGTGCGTGTCTTCTATACCCTGAATGACAGTGTGCTGGTTTCTCTGGGTCCACTACCTGGATGCAGTACTGAAGTCTCCCCACAAGTCATTGCTGGCAGAAACTGGAGCTGGTGCTGGTGTTGTGACAGGAGCAGGAGAATCCAAATCTAGAAGGATATCTAAACACAAAGTAAAAGAGCAAAAAAAAGAAGGTATTAAGACATCAAAATAAGAATCTTGGATATGAGAACAGATACAAAACCCTGTACATAAGTATCAGACCAGCTTTATTTAAAAGAACCAAACACTGAAAATCCAGATGTCCTTCCAAGGGTGACACTATCTATGGTAATCCATATTACAGAATAGTACTCAATATAAAAGAAAAAGAACAAACTAATGATATACTCAATAACTTGGATCAATCTCAGGAGAATTTCACTATATGAAAAACAGCAATCCCAAAGGCTATATACTGTATGGTCTCATTTACAGAACTTTCCTGAAGTGGCACTTATAATAGATTAGTGGGGTCAGCGAGATAGTTCAGCAGACTAAGCACCTGCTTAGGCAAGCACAGAAACTGGGGTTCAACCCCCGGCACCACATGCCGCACCAGCCATACCCCCAGCACACTGAGCCAGCCACCAAGACCAGGTGTGGTGACACACACCTGTAATCCCAGCACTGGGGAGACTGAAAACAGGAGGATCACTATAAATCCAAGCTGCATAGTGAGACCCTATACCAAATACAATAATAATAATAATAGATTAGTGGTCAGAGTGTTAGGGATGCGGAAAGCAAGCCTGGGAGAGGAGGACAGGTGTGGCTATAAATGGGCAACACAAAAGATCCTTGTAAAGGAGAAGCTATTCTGTAGGCTATGACTGTTGATTCATAAACACAGTGATGATAAAGGGCCATAAAACTAAAGAAATGCATGCACACAAATGACAAGATGCAAAATGGGTGAAATCTGAATAAGACTGGAGGATGGCTTCATTGTCAATTTCCTGTGATACTCAACAACACTTCTGGGGCCAGGGAGATGGCTCAGTGGAATAAGCACTTGCCTGGCAAGTGCAAGGGCCTGAGTTCAATCCCTGGTTCCACAAAAAAA
>NW_004524864.1:152114-169598 GCF_000260255.1 Octodon degus
CGGCTGCTTCGGTGTCTACAAACATCTCATTGTGGTTCGATCCCCACAACACAAGCCAGTCAGTCATGCCTTGAAGGCTTTCGGAAAAAAAAAAAAAAAAAAAAAAACACTTCTGGAAGATGCTACCATTGAAGGAAACAGACCAGAGGACACATCAAATTTCTTTGTAACACATCTTACAACTACATATGAATCTACAATGATTTCCAAAAGTTTAATTTAAAATATAAATCTTAGAGACCAGGGATATAGTTCAGCAGCACAGCACCTGCCTGACAAGCACAAGGTCCCAAGTTCAATTCCCAGTACCAAAAAATAAATAAATCCTAGATACCATCCCTAGGACCTTCTGGTGACACTTAGCAATATAGGTAGGCTATGTTTTCATCTCAAAAATTCTACAAAGAGAAAGCTTACCTTTAATAATCAATTCAAAAACTGGCCTGCATTGTCCAATATGTTAAGTTAGAAGTCCCACTTACTTAAATCTGGTTCTCTAATCTTAAGAATATTCCTCTGAGTTCTACTACTCTTATTTTTCAAATAAGAAACTGTGACTATATTTGGTTTTTGCCACCACACTGTAAGGAAGAACACAGCCTAAATGTCCCTTCCTTTTCTCCCAATCGCTGTCCTGAAAAAAATGGAGAAGACTAAGAAACAATATTAGGGTTGAAGCTATAACTCACTAGGAGAGCATTAACCTAGCATGTGGGAGTCCCTGGATTTAATCCTCAGAGAGAAAATAAATGAAAGGAGATAAAGAGAATGTGAGACACAATAAGAAAGGAGAAAGAGAAAAAGAGAAAGGGGCAAAAAGACAAAATGAAAGAGGAAGAGAAAGGGAAGCTAGGAGGGAGGGCGGAGGAAGGGACTGGATGGACCTTTACTGACTGGGTACAATATTCCAAGAGCTATGCTAGGTGCTCTCACATCACTGAACCTTATCATCCTAGGACAGTTTTATATAACCATTCCGTAAACGAGAAAACTGAGTCAAAAAACATAAATATTTAGAAGTATGTTCAGCTATGTCTACAGCCATAACCACAATCTTTATCCATCTGATTCACATGCCTATTAGCATCTAACTAACAAACAATGAAGGAAATGATCTTTTTTATTAACATTTTATCTGTCAAACAACCTAGTAAGAACCATGACTCTGTTCACCAGAAAAGCTCTGATCCCTTGCCAGCACTAAGCACCACCTCCTAGTTAAAAACATCAATACTCCTCTGGGTAGACAGGTGTTACCTAACTGAAAACAAGATGTGATTTCCAAAGTTGAAAGTGTTAGATTTACCTGCATCGCTACTTCCATGGTTAGACTTTGGAATGGGTGGTGGGGTGACATGGTTGCTGATGGCCACTGAGGATGGGGGCGGAATAGTGACTTTGCCTCCTGGAGGTGGTGGGAGTAAGCTTAGGCCCCCAGCGCCTGCAGTCCTGGGCTTAGATGCTCCTCCTTTCTTGGTTGTAATGTTCTGAAAGATAAGGAGGGTGAAAGAAAGGAAAGATGTTACAAGCTTGTAAAACAACAGGAAAATAGGACAGGGATGCAGCTCAGGGGCAGACACTTGCTTAGTATGCAAAAGGCTATGGATTACAGCCCCAGCATCAAACCAAAACAGGGCAATGAAAAAGAAAATAAAACGTTAAAAAAACATACTTACCCCAATACTCAACTTGATGGTCTGTCCTTCCTTGAAGCCTAGATCCAATTTGGGACGATTGTCCATTTCCTGCGATTCTTTGGAAATCTCAGTTTCCTGCTTTACCCACCTTTCAGGAAACAGTATGTGATCTTAGTTTGGGATTCCCTAAAAGCAGATTTTGACACACAGATCTGGGTATATTTAGTTTATATGAAATGGGACTCCAGAAAGCAAAGTAAGAGACCAAGAAGAGTAAAAAAGGAAATTTATTAAAAAAAGCGAGAGGCCAACCAGCATTCAAGCCTACTGAGAACCTTCTGGGGAACCAAACAAAATGGCTGTTAAGATTTGTCTCTCCCAAAAGGGACAAAGGGTCTGGGTCAGTAGTACAGCACTTGACTACCACATGCAAAGGCCCTAGGTTTTATCCCAAGCAGCACTAAAAAAGAGGGCCTCTAATAGGGCACTCAGGTCAACAATTTCTGACATTGCCAGTGAAGCGGAAGACCCAATACTATTAGGGACTACTGAACTCTTTTGGATTATTTTGCTGAGTTAACACACCTATAATATTCAAATAATGGAACTTAACAAAAAAAGGGGTATAGGGGCTGGTGAGATGGCTCAGTGGTCTAAAGCACCTACTTAGAACAAGCTTAGCAAAGCCCAGGGACCACGGTTCAATCCCCCAGCACCACATGCCAGCCAGCCCACCCCCTGGTGGGGACTGAGCTGGCCACACACACACACACACACACACATAAATAAATAAAATTTAAAAAAAAAAAATTTAAAAGAAAAAGGGGGTATACAGATGAATGTCCATTTTGTATCTGTGTATTCAAGGTGGTTGGGATAGATATATAGTTACATTCTCTTAATGAATAGAATGATGTGTTCTAATGGTGTTTGTAGATAGGATATCATGTTCGCATCTTGTACAGCAATTAACCACTGGGAGGAATGTATGCAATGTGTTAATTATTGAAACTGTCCTTCCAATTTGATTTGAAAAAAAAAAAAAAGAGGGCCTCTAACCACTGACTCCCGTCCCCATGGCTCAGTGCTGCCTTGAGTGAAAATTAGCTCCCTAGTCCTTGTGGCTTATACTTTGTGCTAACTGAAATGCCTTCCACAACTTCCAAGCAGAAAAGCAGAGGCCAGAAGAGGAAGCTGATGGCATGTATGGTGCTGTCTACCAGCTGCACCAGTTTCAGGTGAACAGAAGAAACATTAAAGGGCCAGCCAGGTAGCTCAGCAGACTAAAGTGCCTGCTTAGGCAGAGCACAGCAGCCAGGGTTCAGTGCCCTGCGGGGTTCAATCCCCTGCGTGCCATGCCAGTCCCACCCCCAGAGTGCGCTGAGATGACGACTGAGACTGGGCATGGTGGCGTGCGCCTGTAATTCCAGTGCTTAGGAGGCTGAAAATAGGAAAATCGCTACTGATTCTTACTACACAGAACCCAATCTATGTAGTAAAGCCCTGTAGACTCCTGTACTAAATACATAAAAATTAAAAAAATAAATAAAAAGGCAAATACAGAGAAATGTTATCTGTAATAAAAGGTGAATATTCACTGTACAGAAAAAACATGCATAAAACTTGTCACCTCCATATGGTAACAAAATTGGCACAGAACTTCCCACATATTTTACATACAACCTGTCTCCACTGTACAACTCCCTCCACTACTTGTTTTGTTTTGTTTGGCAGAACTGAGGATTGAACTCAGGCCCTTGCACTTGCCAGGAAAGTGCTTATTCCACTGAGCCATCTCCCAGGCCCCCATCCCTCCACTACTTGAAAGCAAGGACAAATTCTCCAGAGGCATAAACAAGCCAATAAACAAGGTTTCAAAACATAATCAGGTACCAGGGAGATAGCTCAGTGGTCTAGCGCCTGCCTGGCAAGCTCAAGGACCTGTGTTCAATCCCCAGTACCACGTGCCATACCAGCCCTATGCAGAACCAGCCATCGAAACCAGGTGTGGTGGCACACACCTCTGTAGTTGTGTATCAAGACCCTGTACCAGGGGCTGGAGAGATGGCTCAGTGGTCTAAAGCACCTACTTAGAACAAGCTTAGCAAAGCATCAGGGACCACGGTTCGATCCCCCAGCACCACATGCCAGCCAGCCCCGCCCCCTGGTGGGCTGAGCTGGCCACACACACACACCACTCTCTCTCTCTCTCTCTCTCTCTCTCTCTCTCTCAAATAAATAAAAAAAAAGACCCTGTACCAAATAGATACATAAGTAAATTAAATATTTTTAAGAAAAAAACATAATCAAAGCCAGAGAGATAGCTCAGTAGCATAAGTGCCTGCCTGGCAAGCATAAGGTTCTGAATTTGATTCCCGGTACCAAAAAAAAACCATAGTTATATAGAAAGGAAACAGAGACACAGAGATAACTTAAGAACACACAAATGAATGGAGGGATTTACATTCATCACGAGCTAGTTTACTGATAAAGAAACCAGGGGTAAAAGACACAGTACCCCCTGAACAGAGAAGCAGCATCCCATGACCATTTAACTTGGTAACAAATGACAAGCTTTACTCACTTGAAGTGGTCTTGTAATGAAACATTAAAGTCAAAGGCATCTCCCCGATCTGTGAAGCCAATGCCAATGAACGCACTGCGCCCTACAAAAGACAGAAACAGTCAGAATGGGAAGTGTTCCCTGTGAAAACTTACACCCAATGAAAATAGAACAATTCCCCAAGTAGATAAAAGTTTATGATGGTAAAACATTTTTTCACAGCCAGGCAAGGTCTATAATTTCAGCACTCAAGAAGCTAAGGTAGGAGGATCGCTTCAGTTCAAGGCCAGCTTGGGCTACATAAACAAGCTCAAGGTTAGGATGCATAACATAGCAAGACCTTGTCTCAAAAGACCAAAAGAAAAACCTTTTTATGGACCAGGAGTTAGCAAGTTACCTACAAACTATAGTCAAAAGCCTGCCACAGGCTTTTTATAAATAGTTTTATTGACAGTCATATCAATCTGGAAATATACTATCTACAGCTATGTTCACACTGCAGTAAAAAAACTAAGTACATTAGTTTCAATACAGACTATATGATCCAAAAACCTAAAATAGTTACTTTTCTATCTGTGCTTGCCAGCCTTTGTCATAAACTACAAGAAAATGACTGAGAGTTACCAATAATTAAAGGCAGTCTCACCAAAAACCACCATAAACAAGAAATGAACAAAATGTGTTAATTCTTTTGATAAGCATTTGGTTTATTTAAGCCCTATCGACTAATTACCACATCTTAAATTTGTATTCACATCTATTAAAAACATGTTAATCTTTCTTTACCAGCAACCTTAATAACTTTGTTTTATTTTTGTTCTATATGGGAGGAGGGGAGAGAAGTATGTATTTAGAATTAGCCAGCTGGACTCAATTGAGATGATCCCAATTTTGTTGGCAACATCCAGTACATCATAACTGAGTGCCATTCTAGCATATGACTTTTTCTATCAGGCCTGATTAGGGTATTGACCTTGGCAACATCGAAGTCATACAGGTTCTTTATAGCTAATTTGATTTGGTGCTTTTTGGCTTTGACATCCACAATGAACACAAGTGTTTTGTTGTCCTCGATCTTTTTCATGGCTGACTCAGTGGTCAGGGGGAACTTGATGATGGCATAGTGGTCAAGCTTATTTCTCCTGGGGGTGCTCTTCCAAGGCTATTTGGGCTGCCTGTAGAGCTGCAGTATCTTGGGACAGGGGAAGGTGGGTAACATTCGTATCTTCTTTTTGTGTCTGTGGCTGCCTTTCAGCATGGCCTTCTTGGCCTTCAAAGCTTTTGCTTTGCCTTCAGCTTTGGGAGGGGCAGGGGCTTCCTTCTTTACCTTCAGCACCATCTTTGTAAAAATGCTCTCTCAACCTTGTTTTGTTTTGTTTTGCAGGCCTGGGGATTGAACTCAGGATCTTGTACTTGCCAGCAAGCGATTATTCTACTGAGCTAACTCCCCAGCCCAACCTTAATAACTTCATTTTTTTTTTCTTTTGGCAGAATTGGGGATTGAACTCAGGCCCTTGCACTTGCCAGGGAAATGCTTATTCCACTTATCTCCCCGGCCCCTTAATAACCTCAAAAAGAAAGAAAATTTATTAAACAGAAATAAGAGAAATGGAATAAGGACACAATTTTATTAAAGTGCAGTACACTGATTATTTTCCTAATTTCACCCCATTCAAAATCCCAGACCCCTTACCAGTACCATCCTGGATCCTGATTACAAAGTAACGGCTGGAATCTGTCACTGTCTCCACAGCAATACCAGGATATTGTTCTACTGGTGCCTGAGCAAAGAGCTCCCCTGACAGACACGAAAAAGAAGCTCTTTGAGCAAAGGAAGCAAAAACTAGAATTCTAGTTGATAGCTATTTTCATTCCAATCACCAACATGAAGCATTCCAAACCAATATCCTTGATACATTAGGCAGTCACCTGCACTTTACCTGAAACTTTATCTTCCAGTTTAATATAGGCAATCTTCCCTTTTGAAGTGATTCGGAGACGACCAGTCCAATCAGGCTGGTCTAATTTCCAGTCAGATGCCCTAGGACAGGAAAATGGGAAGCCTCAGCCTTCAGATGCACTTCAATGTACTAAAGTCTTCTCGGAATCATTTGCCATAGTTCTATTCCCCTGTCCAGAGTAATCTACTCCTTCTACATAATAAATAACAAGAATAACTCATAATCGCCTCATACACATATGTCATGTTGCACGCAGTTCAAAACAAGTAAAATCAATGTTACTACTGGAAGACTCTCACATCTATTAAAGTACAAATAAAAGGAATTTAAAATTAAGATTATAGGGCCATCCAGATAGCTCAGCAAATTAAAGCACCTGCTGAGGCAGCCGCAGGGACCCGGGCTCAATTCCCAGCGTGCCATGCTGTCCCTGCCCCTAGGGAGCACTTAGACACCGACTGAGACTGGTGGTGCACACCTGCAATCCCATGTGTATAGTGAGACCCTGTAGACCCTGTACCAAATACTTCAAAAAAAAAAAAAAAAAAAAAGTTGGGCTGAGGAGATGGCTCAGTGGAATAAGCACTTGCCTAGCAAGCTCAGGGGCCTGAGTTCAATCCCCGGTTCCAGAAAAAAAAAAAAAAAAAAAACAGTAAAAGTAAAATTACTTGGCACTAGGTGTATAGTTCTGTAGTAGAGAATTTGCCTAACATGTGTATGGCTCTGAGTTCAATCCCTAGCACCATAATTTTTTTTTTTTTTTTTTTGAACTGGGGATTGAACTCAGGCCCTTGTGCTTGCCAGGGAAGCGTTTATTCTACTGAGCCATCTCCCCGGCCCCTAAAAAATTTCTTTTTAACTAAAAATTTAGAACATAAAGTTTTTCATAATGATGCTATTTTCATACTGTACATGATATTCTACATAATGATGTCTTATTGACCAGGTAACAATAAAATCAACGTACTAAATGAAATATTCAGAGTAAAAAAATCACTAAACATATTATTATACTGAATTCAATACATATCTAGAGATTTTGTTTTGTTTTGTTTTCTGTACTGAGAAGTGAATCCAGGGCCTTTGCACTGAGCTACATTCCCAGCACTTTTCTATCTATATTTTTATTTTGAGAGAGATTCTCACTAAACTGCAGAGCTCTTACTAAATCATAGGTACTACTCTCAGCACTCAGGATACAACAGCAAACAAAATGTTCTTCTACTTGTGAGGCTTACATTCCAATAGAAGACAGGTAAACATAATAATTAACATAATTATATTATGTTAGAAGGTTATAAATACTAAAGTAAAAAGGAAATGAAGAGGCAGGCAAAGAAATGCTGGGGCAGCAAGAGCACCAGACAACAGCATCCCGGGAAGTTCAAGGTAGGCCTCATTAGGAAGGTAAAATGTACACAAAAATGAGGAGCAAGTGAGATGATTAGCCAGACATTTTCCTGAGGAAACACATTCTCCACACAGAAAGTAGCTAGTGCACATGGTACGAAAGAGGGGGCATGCCTGTCGTGTTTAAGGACATCAAGGAACTCACTATGCTTAGAACACAGTAAGAGACCAACTAAATGAAAAGTAAAGGTAAACAGCAAAGGTAACAGAGTGGCCAGATAATGGAAGGCCTTGTAAGCCATAAAAATACTTCACCTTTTCCTCTGAGTCAAAGGGAGTTTAAGCAGATGTGTGACCTGATCCCCCTTACATTTATAAGGATTATTTTTTCTGCTGTATGAAAAAGAGATGTAGGGACAAGATGGCTAAAGAGGGAGGGCTAGGAGACTACAGTAGTAATCTAGGTGAGTCATGATGATGACTGAGAAAAGACAATACCAGAAACTAGATAGGTTCTGGATGTACTTAAGATAAAAGCAGCAGAACTGAATAGATTAGGTAGGTGTATGGTAGAAAAGAAAAAAGCCGAGGATGTTTACAAGGTTTTCAGCCTTGACAAAAGAGTTGCCAAAAACTGAAACAAAGCCCTTGAGTGGAACATATCTAGGAAGAAAAGCCAGGGGGTCAGTTCTGAGTGCACTGCATTTGAGATGTATAATGAATCTAACGCTGATATTCACAGGCTGGAAAATTAACACTCAGGTATCTCTGAACAAGAATCAGTTTAGGAGCTGGGGAGATGGTTCAGTAGAATAAGCGCTTGTCTGGCAAGTGCAAGGGCCTGAGTTCAATCCCCAGTTCTGAAGAAAAAAAAAAAAAATCAGTTTAGTAAGATGGTAAGCAAAAGGCTGAAAGAAGGAAAGTAAAAATAAAGCCAGCAGAGGTTTTGAGCAGAATTTGTACAATAAATCCTGGTCACTCCCTTATTTCTTGATGCTCTGTTCTCAAATACCTTCAAGTACCTGCCTCTAATCCAGATGTCTCTGCAGATCTCTATTAATTTTTAAGTAGGTATTGCTGCTTCTAGTCGTAACATTTATGCTCACCTTAGCCATAAGCCCAAGCGGACAACTGAAAACATTAGAACAAGCCTACTCGATGCATTTCTTTGGACAGGTTCCTTGTTTGTTTATTTGCTTGTTTGTTTAATCTTGTGTATCTAGTGGCTCAAGTTTACAAATTTCTGAGTAACTAAATGGACACTCGTAACAGCAATATCCCTTAGCCTTGGGCATCAGTTCTCCTGCTCCAAATCTAGCCTCCAGAACTGTTCGTTTACTTTAGCAACAAAACTTTATATATGAATCATTATGAATCACTGTGAGATTCCACAGATACATTTTATTAAGCCCTGCCAACAGCCACGAAAACCCTGTTTCCCCCATCTCCTGAAAAGATAATACCACAGCAGTAATGCTTCATTTCAAAGTCTAGTATTCTTTGCATTCCATTAATACACACTACAAAGTTCAATTTTTTTTTTATTTGCTTTTTTACTTGTACATTAGTAGTCCATAATGATGACATTCCTTGTAGAGAGTTGGTATGCCAACTCTCCAAATGACAGGGAGAAAAACTAATCTCCCAACCTAAAAGGTAACTGGGACGAGTTCGTGTTCTCTAAAACCAAAAAATGAATTTTAGGAACAAACGGAGGTTATGAGCAGAATATATTTATTGAGGGAAAGAAAGCTCCTGTCTGAGAGAGGGACAGGAGGGGGGCCCAAGCGGGTTACCCCCCCCCAAAGTTTAATACTGATTAGCGACAGAAAGAGAGAATAATTTTTTTTAAGTTTTATAGATTAGAAAATTTATTTTCTACTCACTTATAAGTTTTCTTATCAACCTAAGTTTTCCTTCTCATAGTCTAAAACTCTGGTCAGCACAAGTTTAGAAAGCAGCAGTTCGGGGGCCAGGGATATAGCTCAGTGGCACAGTGCCTACCTGGCAAGCACAAAGTCTTGAGTTTGATTCCTGGTACCAAAACAGAAAGAAATAAAGCAAGTTTGTACTAGGCAAACCAAAGCCACTTATTCTCTTTGACCTTATTAGTCACTCAAAGGAAAGAGTCCTCTGCTTGTCAAAAAACCCAGTTTGTCCTTTATTGGCAGCCTAGAAAATAAATCATGTTCATAGTATAAAATAGGTTCTTTTTTTTTTTTGTTTGGCTGAACCAGGGATTGAACTCAGGCCTTTGTGCTTGCCAGGGAAGCACTTATTCTACTCAGCCATCTCCCCAGCCCCAAGGGAAGACTGATTTTTTTTTTTTTTTTTCAGAATCAGGGATTGAACTCAGATGCTTCCACTTGCCAGGGAAACACTTATTCCACTAGGCCATTTCCCCAGCCCTAAAACGGGTTCTAGTAAACAAGACTAAACAGACAACAAGACACAAAAATAACATTTCTTGGCTGAGAATGTGGCTATAACATCCCCATGTGGTAGAACATTTGCCCAGTATGTCACATGAGGCCTTGAGTTAAATCTCTGAGTACCATTACTACTACTACTACTTCTACTACCAGTACTAGTACTACTACTACTACTACTACTACACACACACACACACACACACACACACACACACACAGAGGAAGATGTGTGCAGTAGGGTCAGACAAAAGGAGGACAGAAGAGAAAGATATTTACCCTGTGTCTATTAGGCATTATAACCATTCTTATGAAAATTAAGTGATAGGATCTTGAAAAGGTATTAGTTAGATTTGTTTTTATAGATGAAAATACTAAAGTTCAGAAGAATTCAGTGATTTGTCAAAGGTAACACAGTGAATAAAGTCAAACTGTTCTGTTCGTTTACTACACTAAAATATCTAAAAATACCAGCTGAAAGCTCAGAAATGCCAATAAGAAGTATGGAAATCACAGAAGGGTAAAAGAAAAGGAGTATTGGGAAAATTAAGAATTTGCTTTAACAAGGACCAATGAACTTAATACAAGGATAAAGGCTATGAGTAAACTAAGGTATAAAAATTGAGAGTGCAAATCAGTAAGGAGGAAGGTATTATTAAAAGCTGGAAGTATGTAGAAGGTTTGAAATGAGTTCTCTTACCTGTTTTAGCAATTCAATTGATGTTATGTAATCAGGTTGATCTGCATTATCTAATTTCTTTTCTCTGTGAACATTTGGAGTACCCACCATGTACCAGACACTGCGCCAGACCCTAATGGTACAAAGTTAAAAAAAACTCACACTGTTCAGAGTCTGCTCTGATCAAAAAGAGACTAAATAATCCATTACATTAGAAAACAAAGAGCACAGTGACATGTACAAGAGAAGCACACAGAGACAACCCCTAAACCATAATAGAAGAGTCAGTCAAAGCTTCCCAAAAAAAATGATGCATGAGGTGAGTCACAGTTACGTAGTACCCGTGACCAACAAAAAGCATTCTGGTTGCTATTCATGGTCAATTTGCAGTCTGACTGCTAGCTTCCTAAAGGTAGAACTATTTCCTTTGCCAAGGGGAACAACTCACTAGGCCTAATGCATAGACGTACAAGCACAAAGATACAGATTTGTGATGAATGTGCCTCAAGTAGAGGCAAAATGAACCCAAGGAGAAAATAATATTTCAGCCAAGATAATGCTAAATATCACAAGAAAAATCATCATGGTGATATGAGTCCAAAAGACAAATAAAAATATATTTATAATTTTAATGTATCTTACATTCTTTCATACCCATTATATGATTTCATTTTAGTTTCCATAATCCCCTGTGATTATGGCGCTATCCCTGAGGAGATAGCTCAGTGGCATAAACACCTGCTTCATAGGTGCAAGATCCTGAGTTCAAGCCCCAATTCCACAAAATAATAATAATAATAATAATAATAACCAACAAAACCCCCTGTGAGATATGTAAGCAAAGCATATGATTCTAGCATTAATATTTTTTTCTATTTTACAGATGAGAAAGCTTAGGCTTGGAAAGGTTGAGATCTGCCTCCCACGTTATACAGCTATTAAGTGGGCAGGGTATAAACTTGTATTTTTTTTTAACATAACCCAGTAAAGTCAATGTCTATAACATCCTCAGATCCCTCACAGTAAGTGGGGTACAAGGTTTGTTAGGCCCTACAAAGAAAAATGTGTTAACTCTGGAGGAAATACTGAAGGAGAGGTTAAAGGCTGAGAGAAAACAAAAAAATAAAATACTATATAAACAACAAAATATAACGAAATGTAATGGACAACCATTGGCAAACATAGCCTTTGCCTACTGGCAAAAAAAATATAAACAGAAGACGAAATGGTGAATGATAGTATCAACGGCAAAAATGACAACAGTACAGAAGATTAAATTACATCATCCAGTGATCAGCAACCCAATGATTACCCAGGAGCGTGCACGAGGACTTGGGAACAGATGTGTGATAAAGACTGCGAGCTGAAGGGCGTAGCGAAGAACGAACGGAAGAGGTGGCGAAGGAGCAGGCATGAATGGATGCGCCTGACAGGGAGCAGATGGATGTCCCCAGGGGTATGGGGGAGGAAAGGCAGGATGATGCAGAGCGGTAATAAAAATAAAATAAACGGAAAAATTGTAAAAGGCGGAAACATGGTCAGTGACAGTCCAGAGTGGAAAGAAAGCAAGGGAACAGGACTTTGAGGGAAGCGTAGGTTAGCTAAGTGACAACTCATCGGTAGCAACGGCAGGCGCTGGCAGAATGGTACCTAAGGCGACAAGTGTCATCACCCATGGGTGCGCGTGTGTGGCAGTGCCTCAGGATTTGTACCTGTAGCCGCGATTGGAGGCTCGGGGTGGAATCCGGTAGACGCTGACGTCCGGCTTCACACACAGCACAGACTCGTACTCCAACTCAGCCGCCATCTTGCCTCTGCTCTGCGCGCCGCTGAGGGCGGAGCTTAGGGCTAGGGGCGGGTGGGGGCGTGGTTTCGACGCGAAACTACTTCCTCTGCGTAACTTCCGCTCCCCTTCCTTTTCCTTCCTGTGGTTAACCTTTTGGTCGGCGCGGGGTTGAGGGGGCCATACTGAAACCTGGAAACCTTGAGGACGCGCGGTTCGCCATCTTGGATAATGGCAAAGATGCCATACTAGTACCAGAGTGATATACGTAATGGAAATCTCTCTGCTGATTCTACGCTGAGGGAAAGCGCCATCTTGCTTCCGGGGGCTTTAAGAGACACGGACCGCCTTGAAAACTGGCCGAGTTTCTTCTTTTTAACCATAATATTTCTAATATTCCGTAGTATCCGGGCACCTGTAATCCCAAACTGAATGCCTACAGGAAATATGTGGAGAAGCTTAACTACCGGAATCTAAACGTCCCAAAAGCTCAGCCTGTGTTATTATTGTCCATCGCCTCCTCATCTCGGATTTCTAGGATGGCACCTGTTGAAACAGAGCACTGTCCGCTTGTGTTCCTTTTTTTTTAATTATTATTTTTAATGTAACGCTATGGAGGGAAAAACTCGATGGGAACAGCTCAGGAAGCATAATGAACTATCTAACCACCTCTATTTGCTCTCTGCTCAGTAATGATAAATACTAGGGAATTATCCATAAGTATCTTCCTTGTAGTCTCAAGAAATAAACTTACCACAACACTGTAACTAAAAGTGATTTAATTAGCACATAGGCAAGTGGCAAAACCAAAATACAATATGAACTCATTTTGGCTGACTACACCAGTAGCAGCCTTCATCACTTCATTATATTGACTGGTTAAATTATACTTTCACCTGAGAAAGTGATATCCTAAAATTATAATAATTTGGAATTATGCTATGTATTAAAATTATATTTATTGTTTGTTACAGAAGTGGAGATTTGGCTACTCTCAAATATTATTGACAAAAATGTAAATTAGTCAAGTACTTTGAAGGAAGATTAAGCAGAATTAATCAAAATAACCTTAAATTTAAAATTTTCACCGGGGCTGGCAAGATAGCTCAGTGGTCTAAACGGCCTGGTTAGGCAAGTTTAGACAAGGAGCAGGGACCACAGTTCAAACCCCAGCACCACATGCCACGCCAGCCCTGCCCCCAACGTGGGTTGAGGGGGCCACAAAAAAGTAATAATAATAAAATAAAAATTTTACCAACTTTTTACTTTTAAAAATTAAAAAGTTTTCTTTAAATTTTTTTAAAAATTAAACAAAATTTTCACCAGTAGTTATTTTAGGGAACAATATAAGCACAAAAAATACATAATGACTTTGCATTGCTTGTAATCATGAAAAAATGGAAAGAACATCAATATCTATGAATAGGAGGCAGTTAATGTGGTATCTATCACTCTGTGATGATTTACACCAGAGGCAGAGATCGCATGTGAACACCAGGCAACTGAAAGAGTCACAATTAAAACAAACATCCACTTGTAAAAAACAGCATTATTTATGCCAAAACTCAAAAACATATTCTTTGTACATGTAAGTGCACTAAAAATGGTCTCAAAATAAATGGGGCTGGGGTGGGCAAAACTATTATTTTTCTTTTTTTTTTAACTATTATTTTTCTACCCTATATATTTCACTTTTTAAAACTTTATGAAAGATATATATATATATATATATATATAATATATATCTCCAGTACCTTTGCAGAAAATGTAGAAGGGCAATGAAAGTGGTCTGCTTCTGACTCCATGATCTCATCTGAAGCCTAGATCATGGGACTATACCACATTGTTTCCTCTTTTTTCCCTTTTTGTGTCAACATCACTTATGTAGGACTCTTAATCACATTTTTACTGTTTCACATTCCTTAAGTCTCAGTGACTTCATCTTTGGGATGCAATATTCAAACACCCGCAAATTAAGGAAGGAATGGTTATTATGGCTCACAGTCTATAGAAGTTTCAGTCTGTAGTCCACTGGCTCCAGGAAGCATGGCATGGCAGAGAAGAAACACCTCACTACATGGTAGTGGGAAGTGGAGATGAGGAAGAAGGGACCCATCTCCAACTTCACCTCACAGCAACACATTTGGCTAGACTACTTCACTGACGAGTGTCATACACCTCAAATCCAGCCACCTCCCAAAAGCCCCATCTATGAATGCATGAAACTTTGGGGAAACATATCGATATAAACCATAACATCCGCTCTTTGCCAAATTTGGCCTTCAAAGCAATTTGCAAATTTATATAATTTGATCACTACACCATCTTTGTTTCCACTCCATCTCACCTCTTTCATCACCCAAAATAGCTCCATTCCCCAAATCTTGGACTAACATCCCAAGCTATTAGCCCAACTTTTTCTGCCAGTAAGGTCTATTCTATATGCTGGTCATCGTGTTTTTGCAAACACATTGTCCTCTTTATTCCTCCTCTTTGTTTCAGCTCTAGTCTTGTCTTCATCCTTCCTTTTCTATCAAATCCAACCCAAAGACTCTAGGAATGTATAAAGCAAACATTTATGCCCCTAAGAGTAAATTACACCATTTTAAAGATTGGCACCATAGAATTTTATGGATTTGAGTCTCAGCTTTGGCATTAACACCAGATCTGGTGCTGCTAGCTTTCATTTTCATTCCCTGTGTTAGTCACTTTCTTGATCATTAGAGTAAAATGCCTGGGCCAGCCAAATAGCTCAGCAGATTAAAGCACCTGCAAGCAGGCGCAGAGACCGGGGGTTTGATCCCTGGGCCTGCCATGCTGGCCCTCCACCAGGGCCCACTGAGATGGCAATTGTGACTGGGCATGGTGATGCACACCTGTAATCCCAGCTCTTGGGAGGCTGTAAGCAGGCAGATCACTACAAGTCTGATCTAGTAGTAAGACCCTGGACACCCTATAGACCCTTCCTTAAAACACAAAAATAAAAATAAACAGCAAATCAGCTGTAAGCCCCACAATCCAGTCATCTTCCAAACCCCCACCTATGTGTGCAGGACAGCCTTGCAGAACATCTAAATATACACCCTGAGTCCCCTTGCCTGGTTTCAAACACAGCTGCCCTTTCCACGTGTTCAACTTTAAGCTTTGTCTCCTCAAAACCGCCTCACTATTTCTCTAAGAAAATATTTGTCTGAATTCCCTCCAGGTGATGCCACCCTACTCATCATCCTGTCTGGATCGCCCCTCACCTGTCTTCCTTCTCTCCACTGTGTGTGCCTCCATTCTCTACTCCCTGGCCCATTCAAGGACTTGCCTTCATCTCTGATCTCCTTTCTTTTCCATATTTTAAATCTCCCATTTTCCATTCTCCTCTTTTCCTCAGCACGTAGGCATATCCAGGTTCTTTCCATCTTTAAGAAAAGAACATCCCCTACTTTTTCCTTTTTCTATTCATGTAAATGTAAATTGTCCTTGTCTCATAGTACAACTTTAAATTTCTCTTAAGGGTTGGCAAGATAACAAGCACAGGGACCAGGGTTTGATCCCCATTCCCATATGCCATGCCAGCCCCTGCCCTCAGGTGTGCTGAGCCAGCAACCAAATTCCAGGTGTGGTGGTACACACCTGTAATCCCCGCACTGGGGAGGCTGAAAACAGGAGGATCACTGAGTCCAAGCTGCATACTTAGACCCTGTACCAAATATGTAAAAAAGAAATAAATTTCTCTTGTCTCAGCTTTTTATATAGGTTTGAAGTTCTCCAACTTTCACAATCAGTTGCCTATTAAAAGTAGTTGGTACTCAGAGTTTTGTCTGTTATTGTTTTTTGTTGTTTATTTTTTTAACCAGGGATCAAATTCAGGACCCTGAATTTGCCAGGCAGGTGTTTGTGCTGCTGAGCTATACTACAACAGCTGTTTAATCTTTTTGGTTCTTAATTTACTACTCGTTTTTCTACTCCCCAATAATAATGACATCAGTGACCACCAAGTTAGAAAATTTAGCAGTACCATTTTTCTTGTCATTTTATAAAATAGTTATTTTTATATATTTTAAATTTTGATTAATATTTATAAAATCTTTGTCATCTCTCTCCTGAACTTCCAGTCCTGGCCATTTACCATATCTCTGCTCTTGCCTTCATCCAATCCACCATATACAAAAATACTCTTACATAAAATTACTCTTCTGATCCAAAATCCTAGCCAAGAATGATGGAGCACATCTGTAATCCCAGCACCTTGAGAGACTGAGGCAGGAGGATTGCTGTGAGTTCAAGGACAGCCTGGGTTACAAAGTGAATTCAAGGCCAGTGTGAACTACAGTGAACCCCCACCCCCATCCTACCCCCCAAAAAAGAATTTCTCAGTGATTTTCCAAGACTTATAAGATAAAACTTAGGGGGTTGGGGAGATGGAGCTCAACAATCTAAACACCTGCCTGGCAAGTGCAAAGACCCAAATTTGATTGCTAGTTGTACCAAGCCAGCCTGGTAACACATGCCTGTAATCCCAGCACTGTAGAGGCTGACAGGAGGATCACTGTGAGTCTGAACTTCATAGTGAGACCCTGTATCCGGGAGATGGCTCAGTGGAATAAGAGCTTCCCTGGCAAGCACAAGGGCCTGAGTTCAATCCCCGGTTCCACAAAAAAAAATTTAAAAAGAAAAAGAAATTTTAAAGATAAAATTCAAACTGTTGCAAGGCTAATAACTCCCTTCCTTATCTGGGCCTACCTTACTATGAAATCCAAGCCTCATCCAGCTTTATCTCTATGCCTTCCAGCCCCTCACCATTTCAGTAGTCTTCAACTACTTCTGGTTCCCTGATGTCCACATTCTTTATATTCTTCATCCCTTTGCAAGTATTAAAACTTCTACCTGAATCACTTCCCTCTGTGTCTTAGTTACTCTTCTCTCGTTGCTGGGACAAATACCCAACACTCAAAATGAAGAAAGGAAAGGTTTATTTAGCTCACAGTTACTGGAGGTTTCAGTCCATACTCAGCTGGGTCCAACGCAGAGCAGTACAGAGCAAAAAGTAACTTTTCATGGTGGTGGCAAAGAGCAAGAGCGCAAGGGAGG
>NW_004524864.1:169813-175393 GCF_000260255.1 Octodon degus
GACTGCATGAGGCTTTGGGGGGACAACTAGACACAAACCATAACACTCTGGCCTGTCAGTTTGGTAAGCTTATACTTTTATGTATCATCTTAAATTATACCCTCCCTGTGACTTTCTTAGGTACAATAGTTTTTTTTGTTTGTTTTTTGTTTTTTGGGGGTTTTTTGCTCATGCTTCCACTTGATCAGTCTTGTTGTACCTTATATGTTACTGTGTTTGAAACATCTCCTGCTAAAGTATATTCTCCACATAAGCAGGAAATCTGCTTTTTCCATAACAGTACTTTATGTGTTACTATGTTTTAAACATCTACTGAGGGATAACCTCCAAAGACCCAGGAAATATGTTTCTTCATCTGCAGGACACTCTTCACATGATGGGCAGCCAACAATATTTGTAATAATACAACATTTAAATTTGAGCCTAAGGGGCCAGGGAAATAGCTCAGTAGAATAAGTGCCTGCCTGGCAAGTGCAAGGGCCTGAGTTCAATCCCCAGTTCTCGCAAAAATAATAGTAATAATAATAATAATAATAATAATAATAAATTAATTAAATTTGAACCTAAATTTAACATTAATTGGGCTATATGTCAAAAAAATTGAATTTATAATTTTTTGTCTCTTTGAGACAGGGTCTCACTATGCAGTTCAGGCTGGCCTTGAGCTCACTTCGTAGCCCAAGCTGATCTCAAAACCCCAAAGATCCTTTTGCCTCAACCTCCCAAATGCTGGGATTACAGGGGTGTACCACCATGCCTGGCTGAATTCGTAATTTAGAACCTTTCATGAAAAAGTTCAAGATCCACATAGCATGAGCAAATATCAATCATTGTAGGGGAAAAAAATGTTATAGATCCTATATGAACTCAGTGAGAAAAGAGAAGAAAAAGAGAAAGAAAATTAAAAAACACTTCTCAATCCTTATGAGGCAATCATTAGTTTGTTATTAAAACCACGCAAAAATATCACAATCAAAACTACCTATCATTATTCCTTGTGACCAAAAATTCTTACAAAATATCAAAAATCAAATCCAACAATATGTAAAAGAAGTATAGTACACCATCAACAACTGGGGTTTCCCCAAAAAAGGTCAGTATTTGAGAATCATGCCAGGCATGGTGGCACGCACCTCAGGAGGCCAAAGCAAAAGGATTGCTGTGAATTCAAGATCGGTTTATGCTACAAAAACAAGTTCAAGGCCAGTGGCACTATATTGTAAGACCCTATCTCAAAAAAAAAAAAAAAAAAGTGACCTGGGAGATGGCTCAGTGGAACATGCACTTCTCTGGCAAGCGCAAGGGTCTGAGTTCAATCCCAAGTTCAAAAAAAAAAAAAAATCAACAAATGGAAGCCAGTGTACTCATACAATGAAGAAAAATCACATCAGAATCACCAGAGAGGTCCAGGGAGATGGCTCAGTAGAATAAGTGCCTGCCTGGCAAGCACCAAAGGCCTGAGTTCAATCCTTGGTTCCGAAAAAAAAAAGAATCACCATAGAAACAGTAAGAAATGGCACCATCTTCCTCAGTTTCTCTTAGCATTCTCCAGTTAACTGATCATATTGCCATAATTTTTCAACAATTCCATTTTTATTTCTGCAGGACATATTTGTACTTTTTTTTTTTTGATACAGGGTCTCACTACACAGTTCAGACTCGTAGTAATCCTCCTGTCTCAGCCTCCCCAGCGCTGGGATTACCACCACGCCCAGTTTCAGTGGCCAGAATGGTAGCCCAAGGTTCCAGGGCCAGAATGGCATGTAGTGTCAGGTATTGAACCCAGGTCCTTGAGCTTCCCTGGCAGGCACTTAGACTGCCAAGCTGTCTCCCTCACCCATCGGTAGGACATATTTGCACAGATTGAAATGTCCTTCTTTTTTGGTAAGAAGCATTAAGATATAATTTAAATATCAGTTTCTCTGGAAGTGTTGCCCAACTTTCCTAAACAAACCAGTAAGCACCTCTAAACTCACAACGTTTTTGGACCTGTTTGAGCTCTCCTTACATTGCATTCATCTCTGTTAGCACCTCCACTTTCCAGGGCAAGAAACATGTATATATTCCTGACACTTGGAAGTTTCCAGAATACCATAACAGTGCTGTGCATTTTTTGTTGCTCTTGTTGACAAATAAATGCTCATTTTAGCCTGTCTGAAGACATCATTTTGTCTTTCTCAGTGAAGATAGTTGAAAATGTCCTGACTGGAATTCACCGCTGTCACCACTGGGGGGTAGTGGCCACACAACTCAGAGATTCCAAGATGGAAACCAGATGACAGCTAAAACTCAGATTAATCTCTTGATTCGTGACTTTCCAAAAATTCGTGATTCAACCAAGTTCAACAAAACCACTTTTGTTGAAAATAATGGAGGCCTTGCCTATCTCAAATTACTTTTACATCTTGATTTGGGTGGGAGGGAGAGTTAGGGGTATTTTTTCTGGTTTTGGGTGTGGGCTTTGCATTTTTGATACAGGGTCTCACTATGCAGTCCAGGCTGTGTTCAAACTCACCGTAATCATCTTGCATGAGCCGCCCAAGTGCTGGGATTGTAGGCATGTGCCACCATACCCAACTTTTACTTGTTTTTTGTTTGCTTGTTTGTTTGGTTTTTTTTGTTGCCATTGTTTTGTTTTGTTTTGCTTGGGTTTTTTTGTTGTTGTTGTTGGTTGGTTGGTTGGTTGGTTGGTTGGTTGGTTGGTTGGTTGGTTTTTTTGGTACTGGGGATGGAACTCAGGATCTGGAGCTCAGGGTAGGCACCTATGTTGCTGAGCTATCTCCCCAACCCTTCATGTAATTTAAATAGGAAACAGACATAGTTTCCTCAACCTCTCCCCACTAGTAGCATTCCAGCTCTCTCTTTCCTACCTGCATGCAAAACGTTACTTCCACAAGTTCTAAACTTCCACTTACCTTTTCTCAGGACAGAAATATCAATGATACATCAAATCATAATTTTTCCAAATCTTGAAACTGCCACACATGCAGTGATAATAAAAATTATAGTGACATTTCAATCATAGTTTACAGATTTGCCTTAACTGGAATGGTTCTTAGTTTAAATCCTGCCTTTTCCATGTAAGACACTTGAATCCTGGACATAAGTCATTTAGCCAGACAATAGTTGGTGATGTAGAGCTGCAGTCAGGAGAGGGAACTTCTTTTTTATTTTCCTTTCCTTTTATCATTTTTGAGACACCGTCTCCCTGTGTAGTGCAGGCTGGCCTTGGACAACTCACTGTGCAGCCCAGGCTGGCCTCAGACTTGTAAAGATCCTCCTGCCTCAGCTTCTCAAATACTGGAATTACAGGTATGCCCTATCATGCCCAGCTTGACGGGAGTTTCTCATCTCATGATTTACAAGCTAGCACTTTTCACTGCACCACGTGATCTAATACAAGAAATACCAAAGGCACTGCATTAAAAAGAACACACAGGCAGGGCATGTTGGCTCACACCTATAATCCCAACACTCTTAGAGGGGGAGGTAGGCCAATCCAAGCTCAAGCCCAGCCTGAACAATTTAAAAACTTAAAAAGACCTTGTCTCAAAATAAAACATAAAATGTGGGCCAGGGATATAGCCCTGAGCCAAAGCTCTGGGTTCATACCTCAAGAGCCCTCTCACAAGACCATACCTGTGTAGCTTTGCACAAATATCTGCTTTTTTAAAAAATTAATATGAGCCACAAAGAGATTGTCTCAAGTATACAAAAGCAAATAAATACTTGTCACAGTATTCTTGTAATAAAAATTGAGATAGTCTAAATTTCTACCAATCTGTAATTAATAAATTATGGTATATCTATGAATGAAGTACTTCATGCCTGTTCAAAATTAAGATTAAAGGGCCGGCCAAATAGCTCAGTGGATTGAAATGCCTGCAAGCAGGCATAGGAGACCAGGGTTCGATCCCTGGGCCTGCCATGCTTGCCCCGCCCCCAGGGGCACACTGAGATGGCAATTGAGACTGGGCATGGTAGCACATGCCTGTAATCCCAGCTCTTGGGAGGCTGTAAACAAGCGGATCATAATATATTTTATATAGTCCTGCATAACTATCATGTTGAGGGCTCTTTATTATTCAACCAGGAGCATACTGCAACTTCTCTTGCCTTTTGAATTATGCTCTTTGTTATTTCCTATATGCTACTTCTGCAGGTATTAAAATATTTCAAGATTGTATAACTAGAAAATCTTACTTTTAGTTTTCAAAGGTATGTTTGCTAAGTATAAAATTCAAAGAGGACAGGTCTTTTCTTTCAGTCCTTTAATTAGTCTAGTTTCTTACACACTTGGTCCTTTTTTTTCTTTCTAATGTGGAATAAGATGCTATTTAATTTTGTTCTTCCATAGCTAATATTTTTATGTATATGCTTTAATGATTTTTTTATTTACAATAAGTTTTGGACAATTTCATTTTTGTGTATCTTGGTATGATTTTATTTAACTTTCTTGTGCAAAAAGGTTCATTTTTCTTAGAAATGAGATATTATAAGTTGAACTAAATTCAGAAATTTTAAATCTTTAAATATTTATTGCCTACTCCTTTCTACTTTGAGAATTCTAATTATATGAATATAAGTTTCTTGGTTTTGACACAGTGAACTATTATGACTGATCTATAAATTCTTTCTTCATTTTTATTTTGGACAATTTTTATTGTTATATTCATTTATGTTTGTAAATAATTTATTTTCAATTTGCAATCTATAAATAAATAAATAAATAAATAACAAGCCGATCACTAAGAGTCTGATCTAGTAGTGAGACCCTGAACATCGTATACACCCTTTCCTAAAATAGAGAAAAAAAAAAAACATTGAGATTAACCGAGATGTGGCAGTGCATGCCTGTGACCCCAGCACCCTGGAGGCTGAGGGAGAAGGATCACTGAGAGTTTGGGGCCAGCCTGAGCTACAGAGTGAGTCCAAATGCAGCCTGAACTGCACAGTGAGACCCTGTCTCAAAAAGCAAAGAGAGAGAGATTAATTTCATATATGCTAATATAAAAGGTTAACTAATAAATGAAAATGCAAGGAACAGAATAAAAAGTATAACCTGTCATTTATTTTTTTTTTTAGGTGAACCTTACTTCATATTACAGCTCAGTGGTAAAGTACTTGCCTAGCATGCACAAGGCCCTGGATTCAATTCCCAGCACTGCCCTATCCCCCCAAAAATGGGGTATGTAAAATATCTAGGCTTGATAAACACAAAAATAATTGTGGCACTATATCCACTAAATTGAATAAGATCTGTTCATTCTGGGAAATGGAAAGAAAAGAAGAGATGCTTTGACATTGTACATTGTTACACTTACAACATGTTGCTTTATGTTATTCATTTTTTTTAAATGTATTTGGTACAGGGTCTCACTGTGCAGTTCAGGCTGCATTTGGACTCACTCTGTAGCTCAGTGAGACCCTGTACCAAATACAGACCCGACATGGTGGTGCACAGCTGTAATCCCAGTACTGGGGAGGCTGAAAACAGGAGGAGTGCTATGAGTCCAAGCTGCACAATGAGACCCTGTACCAAATATAAAAAAGAAAGGAAGGAAGGAAGGAAGGAAGGAA
>NW_004524864.1:175493-177217 GCF_000260255.1 Octodon degus
GAAAGAAAGAAAGAAAGAAAGAAAGAAAGAAAGAAAGAAAGAAAGAAAGAAAGAAAGAAAGAAAGAAAGAAAGAAAGAAAGAAAAGCACAGAGCAGATCTTGGGATATAGCTTAGTGGTACAAGTAACTTCCTGGCAAGTATAAGGTCCTGAGTTTGATTCCCAGCAGCATAATATAAAATAAGGGGCCTGGGAGATGGCTCAGTAGAATAAGTTCTTGCCTGGCAAGCACAAGGGCCTGAGTTCAATCCCCGGTTCCGAAAAAAAAAAAAAGTATTTTGCTGAATTCAAAAGCATCTGTAATATTTAGATGCCAATAAAATACCCATCTCTGACAGGACTGGACTGGAAAGGGGGGATACAGAGGAAGGACCATTTTGTATTTGTATGTACAGAATAGTTAGGATAGATGTATGGCTGCTTTCACTTGGTTTAGTGAGAGGAAGGACTTGTAGTAGTAGTGTTTGGACAGAATGTCCTGGCTGCTTCTTGCGCTGTGGATGACCGCTGAGAAGATAACAATGTGCAATGCATTAATTATTGAAAATGTCCTATTAATCAACTTGGAAAGTGTCTCATTGATATTTGTTCTCAATAAAATAAAATAAAAAATGAAAAAATAAAATATGCTTTTTGCCTGCTGTGGTGGCATACACTTGTAATCACAGCACTTGGGAGCCTGAGGCAGGAGGACCCTTGCAATTTCGAGACCAGCTTTGGCTACAAAGTGAGCTCAAAGACTGTGGGGGGGAAGAAGATACAAAAAAGAAGTATAAAGAAGTTATATATATTCTCTGAATATCTTATGACTTTAGGGGCCGGGGAGATGGCTCGGGGCCGGGGAGATGGCTCAGTAGAACAAGCGCTTCCCTGGCAAGTGCAAGGGCCTGAATTCAATCCCCAGTTCCACAAAAAAAAAAAAAAAAAAAAACTTATGACTTTAAAAAATACCCAAAGTAAATATGGAAAAATATTAACTCCTTGAGACAACTGACTTTATCATGATACATGACTTGCTAAAGCTAATACTAGCAATATTATTTTGTTGTTGTTATTGTTGCCTTTGGCTTTTTTTTTTTTTTCTGTCCAAATGCCTTCAGGGCAGGTCTGGCTGGCTTGAGTTGTGGGGAACCAACCACAGCAACCTGAGCCTGACTGCTTTGCTGAAGCAGCCACTTAAAGAACTGAGCTAAGGGGCAGGCCCCCGCCCTTGGCTTTTTGAGACAGGGTCTCACTATGTAGTCCAGGCTAGACTGAACTCACTGTGTGGCATAAGTTGGCCTGGTAGCAACCCTCCAGCAGCGGCCTGCCAAGTTCTGGCATCACAGGTATCCACTGCCACACTGGGCTATTTTCTATACTTGTCTGTTTTTTAATTTTCATAATAATAAAATGGGGGTGTCCAGTGAGTGAAAATACAAATAATGAAGATAAATAAAGGAAAATAAATGATGAAGATACTGCCTGACAAATTACTGAAAGCTATGCAGTATGGCTTGCATCAAGATGTCTCCCCAAAGCCTCGTGTAGTCCTAGGTGGGGCTTTCTCAGACGTGGCCAGATCTAGAGCGTGAGATGCAGGGATTGACTCGTGGTGCAGTGTCATGACCAAGGGCGCTAGGATGAAAGGTGTGATGTGGGTACTACCCACCCAGGTAGTCTGGATAAGATAAAAGGGGCAGAAGGATGCTGCTAAAGTCATATATATATATATTATGATTATAA
>NW_004524864.1:177317-182806 GCF_000260255.1 Octodon degus
GAACTAAAGGGAAATACTTCAGAATTTTGCTCACATATAAACTGATGAACTAAACACTTTCTCCAAAGGATTCCTGTTTTAATTTTTCCTTGCATTTTCTTCAATGAAAAAGCCTCCATTCTGGGTCAATGACCTTTAAGAATAACTTTTCACAGCTCTTCAGCCCTTCTTTGAAGCAGAGACATGGGCTCTGCCTGGAGAATCCCTGTCCCTCAAAAAAGCCAGGAAAGTTGGGAGTTGGGAATGGGGAAGGAGCATCTTTTATTTGAAAGTTCAACTACCAAAGGTCAAAGTTTTTCAGATTTTGATTATAGAAAAATGCTGGCACAAATGGCATCTCTCTGTTTTTCTCATTCTTTTTACCTTTCATACATTAAAATGTATATGATGCTAGACCAAGTTATGTTACTGAATTAGGTAGGTTTTTAAACAAAATATGTATGTGTGTTACAGGAAAAGCTCTAATGTTATATTTAGTCTGCATAAGCAATTCGACCTGTTCAGATGGGATTACTGAGGTGAATCTTTTCTATGATACACACTTCATTAAGGTTACAGCATTTTAGGGGCATTTCAATTTTGAGCCCATATTTCCATTACTTTTATCTTTCTCAAAATATTATGCTTCTGAATTAGAATTCCTTGTGGTTGACATCACTCTGAGAGACTACCGGCACCTTTAGACTGATAGGAACATCAATAAATATTTTTCATTTTTGATTTCTACTTGTGCAAAATTTTTTCCTGGCAATTTATTTTACTGAAACAAATTTATTGCATATGTATGTTCTACCATGTTTTACTTATTAAAAATGCAAATTAATTGCTCTTTATTCAAGTTTCATTTTTATAAATGTCACTTTTATCAAAATTATGTGCTGGAGGGTATATTGACAGATTTAACACACAGAACCAAACGAAACCAAAACAAAACATCTTCTTAACAAGCTAGCCCTTTATTTTTACATGCTGAATAAACCTCAGTTCTACATGTGGCATGTACCTCAGAAATACATATGATATATATCATATATGACATAGTATGACATACATATACATATACAGATGGATTTTATTAAGCTAATATTTGAAAAGAAAATATGCTACTCTCAAATCCTAATGAATTCAGGCATATTCCATTAGATGTTTCTCAAACTTCTTAAATTCATTAAGTTGCTCTATCAGGTTCAAATTTTCATTTTTTGTAAAATGAAAATATATTCTAAAAAATATTTTCTAAGGGCCAGGGAGATGGCTCAGTGGAATAAGCACTTCCCTGGCAAGCACAAGGGCCTGAGTTCAATCCCTGGTTCTGCGAAAAAAAAAATTAAAAAATTACTACAATGTGTTAAGAATTTCTACCATTTGGATGAATGCCTCCCAAAAATCAAGAGTTCTTCATATACTGAGGTTTATTATATATATAACAGGAAAAGCTCTAATGTTATATTATATATTATGATTATAATATATAAAGTCATATATATTACTCACAGTAATCAGCCTGTTTACAGCCTTCCAAGAGCTGGGATTACAGGTGCACGCTACCCATGCCCAGTCTCAATTGCCATCTCAGCATGCCCCAGGGGCAGGGCTGACAAGGCAGGCCCAGGGGTCAAACCCCCCAGTCCCTGCACCTGCTTGCAGGTGCTTTAATCCGCTGAGTTATTTGGCCAGCCTTAAACTTATTTCTGCTACTTTGTGGGTGCCATTAGCTGTCCCTGTGATGATCCTGTGTCATGCCATCCTGCCTTGAAATAAGCCAATTATGGACTGAAGTCTCTACAAACTCTGAGATAAATAAACCTTTCTCCCTTTAGCATTGGGTGTTGGGTTTTTTGTCTCAGCAATGAGAGAAAAGTAACTAAGCCAATGTATGAAGGTTTTTGTTTGTTTCTCTGCCCTGGAAAATGAACCCAGGACCTTAATGTTGCACTGCATCCTCAGCCCTTTTTCATTTTTCATTTGGAGACAAGGTTTTCCTAAATTGCCAGGGCTGGCCTTGACCTTGCAATCCTTCTACCTCAGCCTCCTAGCCACTGAGATCACAAGGTGTGGACCACCACACCTGACAAGTTGTAGAATTTTTCTATCATTCAAAATAAATGAGGGGGGCTGGGGAGATGGCTCAGTAGGATAAGCGCTTGACTGGCAAATGCAAGGATCTGAGTTCAATCCCCGGTTCTGCAAAAATAAATAAATAAATAAGGGGCTGGGAAGATGGCTCAGTGGAATAAGCACTTCCCTTACAAGCACAAGGGCCTGAGTTCAATCCCTGGTTCCGCAAATAAATAAATAAATAAATATGCACAATATTCAAGAGTCTACATCATACTCATGTATTTAAATGCACATAGAAAAATTGAGAAAGGTTACGCATCAAGCATTTCACAGCAGTCACCTCCTGGGACATGGACATGGAAGAGGAAGTAGAAAAAAAGAAGTTCAACATTTTTATACCTTCTTGCATTTGATTTTTATGAAGAGCAGGAATTGGTTTTGTGATTTGAAAGAAAATGAACATTGTTAAAAGTTGAAAATATGATACGTTTTCTTTGTCTTTACCATGTTTTATTTTGTTTGTTTGATTTTTGGGGTTTTGTTGATATTTTTTCCAATACCGGGATTGAACCTAGTGTCCTCACACTGAACTACAACCCCAGTCCTTGTTTTAGTTGTATTCTTTTTTTCTGTTTTGTTTTATTTTTATTTTTCTTTTTTTCTTTTCTTATGCCTAAGTCAGTAAACTGCCCGGCCCATGCTCTAGTGTGCAGTTCTCCTGTCTCAGTCTCCCAGAGGATGGGGGTAACGGGCTTGGGCCACCACACCCAGTTCTTACCATGATGTCATAATACCCTTAGCAGATAACAATTGGCACTGATCCAAACATAGCCATCCCTTCCCTTGGCTCCCAGTGGTTGTGCTATAGCTGCTGTGTCAGGCAAAACCAGTCCAGCTTGTAAATTTCAGTGGGACAGGAATACACTCTATCTTTGATGCATTTACTACCATATCCACAGCACCTAGCACAGTGCCCAGCTCCTGTTAGCTGTGTAGTCAGTGTTGGTAATTTGAGTGATAATGATCTAAAGGGAAATAAAATCAGAATCACAGCATGGAAGAACAGAGGCTCAAAGTCACTTCTTTTTTTTTTATGTTTTTAGTTCAGGGTCTACAGGGTCTCACTATATGTGGAGGACCACCTAAGCAGCTCTCCTTGAAAGAAGAGCCATTGTCTCCATTTTGGCTGAACCTGACCCTATCTCCTTCTATTGATATACACAGAGCTGGCTAGGACTTCTCTTTATCCTTTTAATTGGCCTTAAGCAATGTATATTGGTCTAGCCCAGGTGCTGGTGGTAGTCTCTGAAGTTGGCCAGCGTGTTTCCCTAGAGCCTGGAGACAGAGGCCATGACTTCCTGGGGCTTGGAAGATTACATCAGAGCCAAAGCACCAGACCCCCAAAACATTAGACACTATCTCAGTAACATAATGTAGATTACTTTCTCTGCATAGCCTGTCTGCATATGGCAGAGGTAAATGCAGGCCTCCTACCTAGCTCAGCTCACAGTACTCTCCTGCTTCCCACAATTCTCAGTCATCCCTCCTCAAGCCAGTCCTCCACTGAATAAAACCTGGGTGTGGCCCTGGGTCGGCCTCTTTGTTCCAGAAAGCCATCTTCATGGCTGGACTTAGGGCCCCTTGGCTCCCTGATAATTATAAATTTTAGTGCCTTTATTTTTGCCATGAATTGCACTGGGAGTGGTAGATTGGAATTAACTTCGTGGGATTCCAATAATGTATCTTTGGGTTTACAAATATTGACTACTTGGACCAAGACAAGAACCTGGAGGGGATTCCTACAACTATACAGATTGTAGTGATCCTCCTGTTTTCAGCCTCCCAAACACTGGGATTACAGGTGTGTGCCACCACACCCAGTCTCATTTGCTGTCTCAGCTCACCCCACGGGCAGGGCCAGCATGACAGGCCTGGGATTGAACCTCCAGCCCCCGCATCTGCCTAAGCAGGCACTTTAATGTGCTGAGCTATCTGGCAGGCTTTCACAGCCACTTTCAACATTTTCAGAGAAAATTATATTGTGCCTTACAGCTCTGAGAAGTAAAGGACATGTCTTGTTCAGGGGCACTGAATACATTGAGACATGTCTCAATGTCTCAATGTATTCAATGAGAACTTCTGAGTTAGAATTCTGTTTCTCAACATTTAAGGAAATTACCGGGCTGGTGAGATGGCTCAGTGGTCTAAAGCACCTACTTAGAACAAGCTTAGCAAAGCACAGGGACCACGGTTCAATCCCCCAACACCACATGCCAGCCAGCCCCGCCCCCTGGTGGGCTGAGCTGGCCACACACACATACATAAATAAATAAATTTAAAAAAAAAAAAAAAAAGCATTTAAGGAAATTACCTTTTTCCTCCCCGGAGTTTAAGCAGCAACAGCTAGATAAGGCTTCAGCCCCAGGAAGGTATGCAGCAATGATTCATCCCTTTAGAATCTCTGCTCCACTCCATGACAAGGCTGTGAGGCATGCAGCAGGTGCTAGATGTGACCAGAAGGGTCAGGCACTGACACCAAAAAGAGTCTGCTTTTCTCCCCAACTCCACCATTCCCTACTGTGCCATCAAACACAAAACCAGAAGGAACAAAGGAATTTCTTCGACTTCTGGTTATATTTTGAGCCTCCAGAGTGACTCATTAAAAAAACATTTGATTTCCAGAGCAACATGCTTATTTCATGAAAAGTCATAGAGGACATTTCTCACACCTTACGTAGTCAAAAATGTTTGATGTTTATGGCAACCCACTGCTCACAACCATGTGGAACAATGGGAAGCAGTGTGACTTTGGCAGGACCTAGGAAGGCTAAATACACTCATACCTAGTCACTCTAGCATTCCCCACAGAAGTAAAGCCACTCCAGCAAATATGCACCCAGAAAAATTCACAAGAATTTCATTACAACATCGCTTATTAGCACACACCTGTAATCACATCGCTGGGGAGGCTGAAACAGGAGGATCACTGTGAGTCTGAGCTGCATAGTAAAACCCTGTACCAAGTACATAAATTTTAAAAAGAGAAATGTTTATTATGATGGTTCCATAACTGTTAACTTACATGAGAAATGCCCACTAAATCGCACCAGCACAGTTCTGGGTGTGGCAGCTGGGATTCACCATTAACAGAAGATCCACCCGGGTGTGTGCAATGGAAGCCAACAGGCTTCCCATTCGCCTAAATGGGATAAAGGAAACGAGAAGGGAGGGAAGCCTCTCTTCTGTTTCTTCAGAGGAGCTCAGGTCTTCACCCTCGCCTTGGAAACTGTCTCCTGGCTTCCAGCCAGACCCTCCAGGCTCCTGATGTGGACTCACCTGGGTCACTGCACCAAGCTCCAGGCCTTTGCATGAGCAGACCTTTTGTACTCTTCCACACCTAAGTCTGGGCAGCCACAGTAAACTCATAT
>NW_004524864.1:182917-198154 GCF_000260255.1 Octodon degus
AATAACTAAAAAGCCCGTAAAGAAATCATGTATGCTCATATATGTAATAGGATAGTGTAAATAATGAACATGAGTGAAACCTGCTACATACATCAAGGATAGATGACAAAAACACAATGTTGAGTGGAGGAAAATAATTGATCCAGAAGATGTGAGAGATTCACATCTGTAATCCTAGCATTTCAGAAGGCAGAGGCCAAAGGAGCCCAAGTTTAAACCCAGCATAAAGCCGAGGTGTGGTGACACACAGCTATAATCCCAGCTCTCAGAAAGCTGAGACAGGAGGATCAGTGAGAGCTTAAGTCCAGTCTGGGCTACAAAGTGAGCTCAAGACCAATCTAAACTGCACAGCAATTCCCTGTCTGAAAAAGACAAAATGAAAACAAAAATAAAAATAAACCCAGCACAGGAAACTTAGTGCCTTTGCAAGATCCTATAAAGACAAAAAGATAGCACTGGTGAGATAGCTCGGCAGTCTTTTTTTTTTTTTTTACAGTACCAGGGATTGAACTCAGGACCTTGTGCTTGCCAAGCAAACACTTATTCTACTGAGCCATCTCCCCAGCCCCTGCTCAGCAGTCTAAAGCACATGCTTAGGCAAGCTTAGCCAAGCACAGGGACCACAGTTCAATCCATGGCACCACATGCCCTGCCAGCCCCACCCCCAGGGTGGGCTGAGCCAGCCACAAAAAAAGACAAAAAAATAAAAAGATTGAAAAGTAAAAGAAAAAAGATAAAAGATAAAAAAGGCCTTCGATGTGGAGTTATAGCTCAGGGAAGACCCTGTGTCCAACCCCTAGTACCACCAAAAAGTAAAAATGGATTTGCATAATGTTCAAAAGCAGGAAAATCTACAATTGTGTAGTTTGGGCAATTGCCAACCAGCTGGCTCCTAAATGACTCATTTTGGTCAAAAGACACTCCCTAGCTGACATTTCTTCCTGCCAGCCTTCCACTGATGCGAGGTCCCTCCTGTGACATCAAGAAGACCTTTTATTCCACTCAGGCAGCAAGCTTGTTGATTGCTGTCACTCACACCCAGGGTGAGTCTTATATCTTCAGTGAATCCCTTCAGCTATCTCCTATGTGGATTTTTTTTTGGGGGGGTGTCTTTTTGAGACAGGATCTTGCTATGCAGTTCAGGTTTGCCTTGAGCTCACTTTGCAGCCCAGCTACTGAGCTATCTCCCTGGACTGCTCAGCAGTCTAAAGCACATGCTTAGGCAAGCACAAGAACCACAGTTTAATTCATGGCACCACATGCCCTGCCAGCCCCATCCCCAGTTTGAGACCAAACTCAAACTCCACTCAGGCAAACTCTCACTGGTCCTCCTGTCTCAGCCTCCCAAGTGCTGGGGTTACAAGTATGAGCCCCCATGCCTGGCTTGCTGATATAATTCAATTAGGTATTTCTTACTCAAGTTGACACAATCAGTTAACCAGGAAGGAACAGCTAGTCCATGGGAAGCTGTGCACCACTATAGCCTTCACATAGATAGACTTGGAAGACAAAGATCGCTGGCTACGCTGGTAGAAGCTATCAGGACCAATTACAATGATAGATATGAGATCCACTATCCCTGGGGAGCCAATGTCCTAGGTCTACAATCTAAGACTCACATTACCAAGCTGGAAAATGTAAAAGCTAAAGAACTTGTCCCTACACTGAGCTAAATGTACACTAGATTTTTGTACATAAAAGTAATACCTAAATGGTCCTTACTCCCTCCAAAATTGTATAGTTTGGGAAACATATTTAGATAATAAAACCATTTTTAGAATGTAAAGAAGGAGGGGCTGAGGAGATGGCTCAGTAAAATAAGTGCTTGCCTGGCAAGAGCAGGGGCCTGAGTTCAATCCCCGGTTCGGCCGAGAGAGAGAGAGAGAGAGAGAGAGAGAGAGAGAGAGAGAGAGAGAGAGAGAGAAGGAATACACATGGAATTCCTAATTGTGATTGCTTAGTGGGCCAAGGTGGAGTGAGAAAATCAAAGAGGGTGTTTCAGACAAACTAGAAGCATCCTAGTTCTAAAACAGTGCTGATCTCACAGCAGTGACAGAGCTGTTTATCCAACAACCCAAAAATGCCTTGTGCTGAAGACTTGTCAGCCAGCTGATGGATGTGGAAAGTGACTGGGTCATAAGGACCTATCATTATCCATGGGTTAATCCATTCATGAGCTGAGAGCACATTGGGCTTATTGGAAGGTCGGGTCTAATTGGGTAGGGTGAGTCACTTGGGACACTGCTCTGAGGGATGCACTTTGTCTGCAGCATCTTTCTGGATTTCTGCTTTGTACCCCTGCCTGTTTCCTGGCTGCAATGAGGCGAGCAGCTTGTTTCTGCCTGGCCTTCCCACCATGATATTCTGCTTCATCTCCATCTCAGTGTGAAGGACCCAGCTGACCATGGACTGAACCTCTGAAACTAGGAGCCAAAATGAACCTTTCCTCTTTTTAAGTTGTTATGCTCAGGTATTTTATCACAGCAACCAAAAACTGACTAATACAGAAAATACTATTACTTTCTTAAGGTATATAATTATATAGTCTTCCAAATGCATGATATACCATAGACTACAACTTTAAAGGGGATTTGATGGCTTTCAAGATAGCTCAGCTTAGGCAAGTACAGGGACTGAGGTTTGATCCCCAGCACCATATGCCATGTACTGCCCCCAGGCACAGTGAGCCAGCCACCAAGTGAGCCAGACATGGCATGGTAGTGCATGCCTGTAACCCCAGCACTGGGGAGGCTGAAAACAGGAAGATCACTACACGTCCAAGCTGTGTAGTGAGACCTTGTACCAAATGCACGAAAAGGAAATAAAAGGGGTATTGGATAAAATAGCTAAGATATCTGGTTATTGAGTTCAATAATAAGCATTCTGAATAATAATAATGATGATCGCGCTGGTGAGATGGCTCAGTAGTCTAAAGCACCTACTTAGAACAAGCTTAACAAAGCACAGCGACCGCGGTTCAATCCCCCAGCACCACATGCCAGCCAGCCCCGCCCCCTGGTGGGCTGAGCTGGCCACACACACACACACACACACACACACACACACACGCATGCAAATAAATAAATAAAATTAAAATAATAATAATAATAATAATGATGATCATGTTAGCTAACATTTACATTGCATCTCTATATGAACAAAAAATGCTTTTACATATACTTTCACCTTCATTTCTCACAATTCTTGCCTACTAAGTAGTAATATTCCCACTTTGATTTTTTAAAATGCTGAGAGAAAGATCAATAACTTGCTCAGTTAAAATGTAAGAATGAAAAAAATGTAAGAATGAGGAGATTTCTGATATCAAGACACCAGCCATCAATGTTCACATCACTATTATTCCTGTGCCTACAGTTAAATAATAGTGATGACTAACAATTATTAAATACTGAGTACTGTTCCACCTGGGTAGGTGCACTGTATCATCGATCCTCACATAAGATATGTGCTAATATTATTATTAGACCCACTTGACAGGTGAAGAAACTAATGCACTGTGATTCATTTTTCAGTAGCCATAAGTGGCAGCATAGATCTAATTGCAGACATACTTGAGCTCATGAGCACTTTCAGTTGGCCAACAGAAGTGGTTGGCAAAATTTAGTTTTTGTTTGCAAACTCTACATTGGTGGACAGGCATGATCATGGCCATCTTTCCCACACAAGCACAAAATAATAAAAGAAATCAAGTCCATGAACCAAGATACCACTGTATCTCCAAACCCATCTCTTCAAGCAATATATAATTCTGCACCAATCATTTTTTCCTCTCAATATCTTCATAAAATGGGTAGACAAGAGTCATAGTGGTTCCATGAGATCTCCATTATTTGTAAATTCTATATTTTCAAATCACTTTCTTGTTAAAATGTATCTGTAACTTCAAAATCCGTATTCAGATCTTTCATGGTCATTCTTGGGCATGCAAAAGTGTATTACTTTTCTCATTGCTAAAATAAAATATCCAGCACCCAAAGTTCAAGGGGGAGAGCCTCATTTAGCTCAAAGTTTGTAGAGGTGTTAGTCCATAATCAGCTGGCTCCAAGGCAGGGTGGCTTGGCAGTGGGGTATCACAGAGGAGAAACACTTCATGAAGGGCAGAAGGTAGCAAAGCAAGCAAGAGATAACCATAGATTTTTCTGTCCCTTATATCCTGGCTTCTTAGAGCAGGTAGCACTCACAGCTTTAATCCTGGAGTTCTTAATCCTAGCACTGAACTATGAATCAATCCCATCATCCCACACTGTAGATACAGCCATGTCTAAAAAGCTCTCTCCGGCAGGCCATATAGCACAGCAGACTAAAGCACCTGTTCAAGCAAAGCGCAGCAGCCTAGGTTTGATCTCCGACATGCTGTGCCAGCCCCGCCCCCTGGTGCACACTGAGAAAGTGATTGCGACTGGGCATAGTGGTGCATGTCTATAATCCCAGTCTTCAAGAGGCTGAAAGCAGGAGAATCTCTACCCATCCAATCTATGTAGTGAGACTCTGTAGATCCTGTACCAAATACATAAATAAAATAAAATAAAACAAGATAAAAATAAAAATCCCTCACCTAGAATTACATGAGGAATTGAAGGTACATCTAGACACAAGCCATAACAAAAAGGTAGAAAATTTTGGAGCCACTATACATACAAATAACCCACCTAAGGTTGAATAAGGTTATGCTCTGCTTTCTTATTTCATACCATAAACAAATGTTAATTTTATCATGTATACATGCCACCATATTTGTGTGTTTTGTTCATATTTCATCAATTTTTTCTCCCAGTACACTGAGCTACATCCTCAGCCCTTTTTTCATTTTGAGATAAGGCAGCATAAGTCACTAACTTACTAAATTGCCAAGACTGGATTCAAACTTGCATTCCTCCTGCCTCAGCCTCCCATGGTGTTGGAATTATAGGCATGCACCCTCAGGCCCATATTTCAAATGGCCTCCAACATTCTCTTAAGTGAAATAAATTGGACAGGCATATGTAAATACTGCATTATACTTCTGGTCCGAGAAACTGAAATGTAACTAGAGACCAAAACGCACTATAGATATTGTGAAATACAAAGAAAATTTTCAAATGGGAAGAGAAACTCAGAGGGCAGAGGGGGAAAGGAAGAGAAAAGAAACAAACATAATGAGAAAAGAGGGATAAAATGAAAACAATGCTTTTGTAAATCAGGAGAGTGGGCCCGGGAGATAGCTCAGTAGAATAAACGCTTGCCTGGTAAGTGCAAGGGCTTGAGTTCAATCCCCAGTTCTGCCAATAAATAAATAAGAGTAAATAAGGAGAGGAAGAGGGGTTGAAAGAAGTGGGGTATGGGGGAAAATCAGATTATATCATGTGCAACTACAAAATCCCTACAACTAATGTGATCATTATGTATATCTAAAATGTACCAATAAACTTAATTAATAAAAAATAAAATAAAATAGGCCCCAAGCATGGCCCCAGGTAGTATCTAGTGTCCCTAAGCATGATAAGGCTGTAATATAACTCACAGAAAAATCAATCTATGAGACACGCTTCAATCAACTGCAAGTCATTATGCTATTTCAAGCAAGGCAAGCATGAATGAATCAACAGACAGTAAATAAGATATTTTTAAACAGCACCATACACCAGTTCAAATATTCTTTGACAAAAATACAGTGACCAGAAGCTCAAAAGAACCTAACTCTAATTATTTCCCCTAGGAGCAATAATTCAGCACCAGCCACCTCAGTGATCTTGTAGAATGTGAGTGTAAACTCCCAGGATGACAGAGGACTGACTGTTAGCATCCACACGGCAGCAGCGTGGCTCAGAGCCTGGATTGGGAGGCCAATGCTCTGCTTCTAAATCTCTGTGTGAACTTGGGAAACCCTTCAGCCTCTTTGCCTCTCAGTGTTCTTTTTGATGAGGAGGAGGCTTTCTCACCATCAGGGTGTTGTGAGAGTTAAATAACAGGCAGTCAATGAAATCCTCAGCCCAGTGCCTGGTAAACACAGTCTTGATGTAGAAGTTCATCTATACAGTTCTAACACTTGGGGTAAGAATTACTGTATTGGTTTGAGTGATTTATAGACTGATACATTGATTTTTTTAATATTTCAGAAGATATACAAGAGACAGCATAATTCTAAAATGTGATTGTCATTTTCCAAATAATGCATAAATAAGCCAGCCAATATTTAAAAGTCCTTTAGAATTGACTCTGAAATTTATCTTGACCTTCACTTATGAGATCTGTCTCTAGTAGTATCCCCAGTCCCCACCATGCCCTCCAAAAAAGGTCCCTTTAGCTTCTCATTAGATTTACTGAAAATAAACTAAAGACCTGTCCCCTTGTCAACTTCTGATTCATGGAAATAAATTCACCAATGGTGTTAAAGAAATATGCCTAGGGACTGAGGAGGTAGCTCAGTGGAATAAGTGCTTGCCTGGCAAGTGCAAGGTCCTCAGTTCAACCCCTGGTACCACCAAAGAAATGTGCCTAAACTCAGATTCCTTTCTCTTCAACCTCCCCTTGCTGGCTGTCCTAAATACACTATAATAGAAAAATCTATAAGCAAAAAACCAATAGAACAGCATCTATTAAATTGTCTTTAATCTGGGCACAGTGGCACATATAATTGTAGCATTTGGGGGGTTGAGGAGGGAGGATCATTGTAAATTCAAAACCATCCTGGGTAACATAGCAAGAGCCAGTTTCAAAAACCCAAAATATGGGGCTGGAGAGATGGCTCAGTGGTCTAAAGCACCTACTTAGAACAAGCTTAGCAAAGCATCAGGGACCGCGGTTCGATCCCTCAGCACCACATGCCAGCCAGCCCCGCCCCCTGGTGGGCTGAGCTGGCCACACACACCACACACACTCACTCTCTCTCTGTCTCTCTCTCTCTCTCTCAAATACATAAAAAAAAAAAAATTAAAAAAAAACCCAAAATAAATAAATTATCTTTAAATCTCTCAGATGTGGGGACCGGGGAGATGGCTCAGTAGACTAAGCACTTGCCTGGCAAGTGCAAGGGCCTGAGTTCAATCCCCAGTTCCACCAAATAATCAATCAATCAATCAATCAATCAGTCTCTCAGATGTGGCTGATTTGTCAGGCTGGCATCTTTCAGAATCTTGGTATAACTGTTTCCAGTATTTGTTATTGTGATAAGATTAACACCTTTTTGTTTTGCTTTTACTTTGTAACTAAATTATTTTAATTTCTTGGCAACTTTGTTCTTCAGTTTATGTTCCTACTTGGTTTTTCAGTAACGAAGTTGATAATCAGGCAGTTGCACTGTGGAGAAGGAATGTACATCAAACCAACATACTTAGGTACATTAGAGGGCCACAAGCTGCAGTTTAGTTTGACTAAAAAGATGCAATTTAACACTGGGAAAGGAACAATCTGAATTTTTTGCTACATGTCCTGGATAAGAATGGTTTTGATCTAATAAGCAACTGGAATTCGTATAAGTTTTTGGCATAATGGTAGCTACTATTCATTGAGCACTTACAGGCTGGCACTGTGTTCTGAGCTTTAGAAGTATTAGCCAGTTTGTTCCTCACGATCTTGCAGTGTAGGTAACAAATATTCCTGAATCTATCATTGCCCAGCCTAGACTTTTTAAACCATTGTACCTGGATGTGGTGCACACACCTGTAATCCCAGCACTCTGGAGACTGAGGCAGGTGGATCACAGTGAGTTTGAAGCCAGTCTGAGGCCAGCCCTCAAATAAGGGTTGGGGAGATAGCTCAGAGGCCTAGGCACCTGCCTAGCAAGCACAAGGACCCAGGTTTGATCCCTGGTACCACACGGGTGCCGAGCTGGCCACTGAAAACAAGCATAGTGTCACATGCCTGAATTCCCAGTAAGTAGGATTACTATGAGTACGAGCTGCATAACAAGACCCTGTACCAAATAAATAAATATAAATATTTTTTTAAAAAGGAAAAACAAAGAAATATTTTTTGAAATGTAGATACTTTTTTTGAAAAGAGTTGTTTGGTTTTTTTGTTTTGGTTTGGTTTTTTGCATTTTAGTACAGGGTATGTTCAGCCTCCCAAGAGCTGGAATTACAGGCCTGCACCACCATGTATGGCATGCCGGGTATCAAACCCCAACCACTGTGTCTGCCTAAGCAGATGCTTTAATCTGCTGAGCTACTTGGCCAGCCCTTTAAATGTACATACTTTGATGTTACTTAAACTGTGCATGATGGCAAACACCTGTAACCCTAGCAGCCACGAGGCTGAGGCAGGAAGATTGCCACCAATTCAAGGCCAGCATGGACTACATCATAAGACCTTCTCAAAGAAAAGAAAAAAAGGGCCAGCGAGATAGCTCAGTAGAATAAACGCCTGCCTGGAAAGTGCAGGGCCCTGAGTTCAACCCCTAGTACCGAAAGGACAAAAAAAAAAAAAAAAAAAGATGGTATGTACTAGATGGGTTTGATTACAAAAATTTTGGAAGATAAGAAAAAATATGGAGAAAGAAGATGGTGTCAGGGCCAAGGAGATGGCTCAGTGCAATAAGCGCTTCTTTGGCAAGCGCAAGGGCCTGAGTTCAATCCCCGGTTCCACCAAAAAAAAAAAAAAGAAGAAGAAGAAGAAGAAGATAGTGTTCTCATATACTGTTGACTGTAGGAGACTGTGTTCCTAGAATTGAAAGACAAACATGGACAATAATGGAACCCGGAATGGGCACACCCACTGGGAGTCTGGAGGCTCTTGTTGACTGTCTTAGTTACATTTCTCTTGTTGCTGAGACAAAATACACCACACCCTGAATTCAAGAGGGAAAGGCTCATTTAGTTTGTAGTTTGTAGAGCTTCCAGCCCATGGTTGGCTGGCTCTGAGGAGGATGACTTGGCAGGGGAGCATCGCCAAGAACAGTTCATGGCACCTACAAGGTAGCAAAAGCAACAAGAGCCTTAATAGAATCTTTTTGCCCTCTTCATTTTATCCAGCCTGCTCAGGGTGGGAAGCACTCTCACCCTTCATCCTACAGTCCTTGAGCCTAACGTGGCATCATGAATCAATCCCAGTGCTCCACTGACTAGATCCCGCCAGCCATCTCTGAAAAAAGACCCACCTAGGATGTTGGTGGGGGGGACATCTAGACACAGCCATAACAGTGACATCCAGCAAAAAATCTAGGAACCTGGCTGTTGCTGATTCTCTGCTGCTAGAACGGGTAACCTGCAGTCACCAGCAGCTGCCCCTGCCAGGCCAGCCTCTGCTGGGCAGGAGCCAGGCGGCGCAGCCAAGAGACGAACAACCCCCTCCTCTCCGGTTAGTACTTTAAATCGTTTTCTTTTACTGGGTGTGTAAGAGGCAAGCAAGGGCTCGGCCAAAGAGCCACACTCTCAGCCCCTGTTCTGCTTTTAAAACAGACTTGCAATCTCCATGCAGAGGCGTAAGCCCGGGAATCCAGCGCAGCGGTGCCCCTGTTTTATCGCTTCCCCGTCTCCCCCAGCACCGCCTGTTCTAGGAAAGGTGCCCCGGTTTCCACTAGAGGGAAGGGAGGATGGGGATGAGCTTGTGCATCCACTTCCAACACAATGCTTGTTCTGCGCTGAGGAAATCAGGACTTGGAGTCAAAATAACTTCTGCTTAGTCGCACAAGTAGGAAGTGGCGATTCGAGGCCGCCCTTCCGCTGCCCGAAGAACGCCCTTCCCACCCACCGACCCAGGCACCCACCGTTCGCCTCCCCTCGTGCATCGCTGGGGTCTGCCCTGCCATGCCTTCTCCGCATCTCTTTCCCTGCCCAAGTGACAGACGGATAGACTGTTACCCACAGCACGAACTTGATCATCCAGCCCAACTCCTCGAACAGAATGAAAATACGTAGGTTAGCCCGAGGTCAAGAAGGTATTCCTAAAACCGAAAGTCAAATCCGTGTCTCCAAACTCCTCTTCTACTTTGGGGGCCTGCTCCTTAGCTCAGTTCTTTAAGTGGCTGCTTCAACAAAGCAGTCAGGTTCAGGTTGCTGTGGTTTGATCCCCACAAATGAAGCCAGCCAAACCTGCCCTGAAGGCATTCAGAGAAAAAAAAAAAATCCAAATTCCTGGTCTACTGTTCTTTTCACCTCCAGAATCTTTATTTCCATGAAATTTTTCCAGCTAATTTTCATCGTCATCTGTCCTGCCCTGTGTTGATGATAGGCAGCATTTGTGTGAGTTATCCAGTTTTTTTGTACTTTGTTATATTGATTGGTTTGATTTGGTTTTGTTTGGTTTGGCTTGGCTTGGCTTGGCTTGGTTTAGCTTGATTTTTGCTTTGTTTTTTGAGACAGACTTGCTATGTATCTCAGGTTGGCATCAAACTTGTCGTGATCCACCTGTCTCAGTCTCTGGAGTGCTGGGACTGCAGGTGTGCATCACCATACCTGGTGTGTTATACTGAATTTAGAATGTGGACTATTTTGTGCACATTTAATCCTTGTGTATGAAGTCCTTAAGTAACTTCATCATTACTTATTTTTTAATTGTCTCAGACAAAACAGGCTAGAGATACTGAATTTAAAATTTTTACTTTAGGGGCCAGGGAGATAGGTCAGTAGAATAAGTGCTTGCCTGGAAAGCACAGAGCCCTGAGTTTAATCCCCGTTTCTGCAAAAAAGAAAAAAAAATTACTTTAAATTTTATTCAATGTTTATACCGTACACATGCATCATTGGCAATGTTGAGTAATCAGTGACTCCTAAGGGGTTTTAATATGGTTATCTCTAAAATATTCCAAATTTCACTTTTTATCAAAGCATCTAGGCTGTGCTTAGAATTATATATTTAGATATTCAAAACAGAATTGAACAACAAATTCCCCAGAACTATCCCACATTATACCACAACAGAGCTAACACTTCCTAAAAGTGAGAGAAATGCTCCCAAAACAGGAACACTACTATGAAATGTTTTCACTATTTCCTGGGGCTATGCATGTAGGAAATGTGCATAGTACAGCGGTACAGCACTGGCTTAGCTTGTGGAAGGAACTGATTTTGGTCCCCAGAGCAACAAAAATAAAAATAAAAATAAAAAATCAAAATAAGCAATTTCCTGAGCTGGTAGCATACTCCTGTGTGTACCTGTAATCCCACCTGCTCTGGAAGCTGAGGTGAAAGGATCCTGAGTTTGAGGATCCTAGTGAGACCCTCAATGGGTCTCACTAGGCTTGGCAGCCTAGTGAGAGCAAGTTTCTCTCTCTCTCTCTCTCTCTCTCTCTCTCTCTCTCTCTCTCTCATTCTCTAACACAAAAAAGGGGTGTGGGGCATCTCACAGTGTAATTCAGGTTGACCTTGAACTCAGTAGCCCTGGATGGCCTCAAACTCACCAAGATCCTCCTGCCTCAGCCTTTCCAGCATTTACATTATGGGTGTCCACCACCATTACCATTTATCTTTTAAAAAGAAAGGAGGAAAAAAAGCCCTTCCTGACCTGACAATGCAGGAAACACAATGGCAATTCTCAAACTGGTTTGAATTGCTGTATAATCTTTAAAGAGATAGAAATAACAGTAAGCATTCATATTAATTCTCTGAATCATCTGCAGGAGTTTTCAGACAGACATTTATTTCATCGTGCACAGGGACCCAAGCAGATACACCAGGCCCTGGAGATGGAAACAACGTCAGGCCTGGAAAGACAGAGAAGTGACTCATTCCACAGAGTCACTGGCATCTTATCAAGTTTCTGCCTATCTGTACAGCCCCGCGACATGCTGTCTCCGGGGCATTGACTTCCTGCTTGCTTCAGTGAAACTGAACTCTCCCACTACCCCGTCCATCCGCTGGGGCCCCGCACATACACATCAGTCTCTTCCCTGGTCCCTGTGCTGAGGGACCGTGGGTCTGTAGAGGAACCAGAGTTCAAGTGGGTAATGCTGAACCCGTAGTTAAAATTGCATGTTCTGGGCTGGTGAGATGGCTCAGTGGTCTAAAGCACCTACTTAGAACAAGCTTAGCAAAGCACATGGACCGCGGTTCAATCCCCCAGCACCATATACCAGCCAGCCCCGTCCCCAGGCAGGCTAAGCTGGCCACACACACACACACACACACACACACACACACAAATAAATAAATAAAATTTTTTTTAAAAATAAAATAAAATTGCATCTTCTGCAGATAGAAAGGATGCTTGCATCACTGTTGGTGGAGAAAAAAACTGATAACATTTCTTTTTTTTAATTTCTTTTTTTCCCATAATTTTATTGAGAAATAAATAGCGATGAGACAGTTTCAAATGAAATTGGTAGGACAGTTCCAATAATTAACACTTTACATATTGTCTTCCTAGTGGTTATTTTTTGTACAAGATGCAGACATGATATCCTACTTAAAAACACTATTAGGACAAATCCCTCTATTACTTGAATTAAGAGAATGTAGCTATATATCTATCCTAACCATTCTGAATACACAGATACAAAATGGTCATTCATCTATATCCCCTTTTTTTGTTTAGTTCCATCATTTAAATATTATAGGTGTATGAATTCAGCAAAATACTCCAAAATAGTCCCGTAGTCCATAACAGTATTGGGTCTTCCACTTGACTGGCAATGTCAGAAGTTGTTGACCGGAGTCCCCTACAGCTCAACATAACATGGTTTTTTTTCTTGTACTTTGTTTTTATACTTTTCTGCTGGATGGTTAAGACCAAGATAAAGCAAAATCTATGTAACAAGAATTGTAGCTTTTGGATCTGATAAGTCAGTGAAATCCCCTCAGGATTTATCCTGAGTCACTGTACCTCAGATTGTAGATCCTTTGTCAGTGTCAGCCATGTGAATGAGTCATGCCATTGCTTGGCGAATTTGCTGTCTGTGAAATCCTGAGAGAAAGTTTTCTCTCCATGTGACTCTCCTTAGGCACACTCTTCACTTTCCTCTGTGGCCCCATAATCTCCTTGATCAGAAAATTTGGGACACAACTGAGTTAGATGATGTTACAGGAGAAGTTCTCATATGTCCTGAGTCTTAATTGACCTTGGAAGGCTAGGGCCAAAGTGTTTGTTTTCCTTGCAGCCCTCCTTTTTCTTTAATTTTCGTCTGCAAACTTAGGTTGTTAACCCTCCAGAAGAGAAGCTTATTGTTATTGCCATACAACCTAGGCTGTTGAGCTTAACCTCACTGTCTGTCTGAATATCAAACATCTTAGGCATAACATGCAACAGGTATTTTTCATAAATTATGGATATGTTAAACTTTAAGTCCCTATAGAATATGAAAAAAAAATTTTAAATTAAAATATATTTTAAAAATAGGAATAAAGAATTATATATGTTTACACATAAGTCCAGAAATCTAACCACATATAACATTGTTGCAGGACAGTCCTGCAACACTTCTTTTCTGGTCTCCTGCCTTCATTCACCACCCTCTTCCTTTCTAAACAATCATCTACCCGAGAGACAGCACGGCAGCAACTGGCGTGTCACGACAAGCAGCACGTGTTCAGAAGACCAGAATGACAGGCACTCCAAGCATGAAACTACTATTACACATTGCCATCTTCAAATTTGTACTTTCCAAAAATAAATGTATCTACTCCTAGACTTAGTTTTTCTACAGCTCTAGTCCAGAAAAATATTGATCGGTGTGTGAAATGCAAGAATGCTCATTTTATGAGAAGCTACTTTGACAATAACAATACACAATGTACTAACCATTATTACTCTCCTAAAATCTTGTTTTGAGATTTTGTAAAATAAATAAATGAAATTTTAAAAAAAAAAGAATGCTCATTTAGCATTGTTTATAAACATTTAAAATTGGACAGTGAGGACAGGGAGATAGCTCAGTGGAATATGTGTTTGCCTGACAAGCACAAAGTCCTGAGTTCCATCCCTGGTACCACCAAAAAAAAAAAAAAAAAAAAAAAAAAAAAAAATTTACTAAAATCGGACAGAAACAGCATTCATCAGAAAGAAATAACTAATTATATAAAATGATATGAAGCACTTTAAAAAGTATGATTTCTATTGTGAAAAGTGGGAGGAACCACACAAAAAAGACTGTATTTTTTTTTATCTTTCTATAAATTTTTAGGACAGGGTATACAAGGTCTACAGGGTCTCACTACACAGATCAGACTTGTAGTGATTGTCCTGTTTTCAGACCCAAGGGCTGGGATTACAGGTGCAAATCCCACCACGCCCAGTCTCAATCGCTGTCTCAGCATGCCCCGGAGGCAGGCCTGACACAGCCAGCATGCAGGGATCAAACTCCCAGCCCCTAAAACTGTATTGTAATGGAATTAAATTTGTATTTGTAAAAGAAATTTCCTCCAAGAAGTAAAACAAGAATAACTTGGTATTCAGAAACCTTGAGTTTTTATTTTAATCTTTCTATATTTAATATTTGAAAATAAACAAAAAATTAGTATTTGATCATAGGAATTAATTTTATGCCCTATATTTTACATATTTAAATATATGCACATAGTAATCCAATCTTTTGTATTTTTTGATACATTCATTATTCAGTATCTCCATATATTGGAGGGGAAAGAAATAAAAGTAACTGAATTATACTGCTGTACAAGTATGTTTTGTTTTTTTGTTTTTTTTTTAATTTATTTAGTTATTTTATTTTGTGTGTGTGTGTGTGTGTGTGTGTGGCCAGCTCAGCACACCAGGGGGCGGGGCTGGCTGGCATGTGGTGCTGGGGGATTGAACCGCGGTCCCTGTGCTTTGTTTAGCTTAGCTTGTTCTAAGTAGGTGCTTTAGACCACTGAGCCATTTCACCAGCCCAAGAAGTATGTTCTGATATAGTGTTAAGTGAAAAAGCAAGTCATAAAACTCACGTGGAAATTATAGACTCATTTTTATTCAAAACTATGATTTTCTAAAGAATATATGGGGGCTGAAAAGATAGTTAAGCTGCTTAAGTACCTGCCTGCTGAGCACAAGGTTCCAAGTTCGATCTCCAGTACCCTAAGCCATGCCATGTCAGCCCCGGAATGGCAGGAGTGCTGGCACACCCCTGTAATCTCAACACTGGGGTTGGCTGAGACAGAAGGATCACTATTAGTCTGAACTGTATAGTGAGACCCTGTGTCCAAAAAAAGAAAAGAACAGGTGCTTAACATCATTCCTTATCAGGCAAGTGCAAATTAAGACTACATTACATTTCCACTTAAATGAATGACGTTAGAAGACTGGCCACATCACGTGTTGGTACAACTGGGGGGCAACTTTAACACTCATTAACATTAATGAGCAGAGTAACAT
>NW_004524864.1:198254-199907 GCF_000260255.1 Octodon degus
TCTTCCCTGGCAAGCGCAAGAGCTTCTGGCAGTGCAATGAGAAATGAAAACTTTTTAAAAAAATTTTTTTTATTTATTATGAAAAAATAAAACAAGGGGACTGGCCAAATAGCTCAGCTGATTAAAGCGCCTGCAAGCAGACCCCCCGGGCCTGCCGTGCCGGTCCAACTCATGCGGCATGCTGAGATGGCAAATTAGACTGAGTATGCTGGAACGTGCCTGTAATCCCAGTTCTTGGGGGACTGTAAACAGGAGAATCACTACGAGTCCGATCTAGTAGTGAGACCCTAAAATCCCTGTAGACCCTTCCTTAAGATACTAAATAAATAAATAAATAAATAAATATAAAACAAGGGCCAGACAGATAGCTCAGAAGGCTAAAGTGCCTGTTTAGGCAGATGCAGGGGCCAGGAGTTCTATCCCCAGCTTGAAGTGCCCCGCCCCACCCCAGGGCTCTGAGACGGGCCATTAAGACTGGGTGTGCTGGCACTCCAGCCTGTAATCCCAGCACTTGGGAGGCTGAAAACAGGAGGATCTGTGTAATGAGACCCTGTAGACCCTGTAGACCCTCTACTGAATACATAAAAAATAATAACAATAAAATGAAACAATTTCATAACAAAATAGTATGATAATAACAAGAGATGATATACTGTGTATCATTATCTCCAAAATAGTTACTCAGAGTACAAGACATAAGCAGAACTTTCTTAGAAAAAGCAAACAAATAATACTACACAAATTCTTCTTTCTTCTTTTGCTGAAATACTTTATAAATACATATTTAAAAATAAGGCAAGAAATGCAAACAGTGCAAGCTGTTTCCCCAAGCTCTTTTCCCAACAAGATTCTCAATCCTGGATCAACTTCATGGTTGTACCTACAGTGTTTGTCTTTCTCATGTCCTGTGGTCCAAATTCTTTTCAAAAATCTAAGCTAGTAGCATCAATGAAAAATTAGCATATATAAAAAATATTCTTGAAATAACAAAATATGTAATTTGGGAAAGTGTTTGAACTTCTCCTTACTTTTTATTTACCTCTCTTCTATTTTTCCTCTTTATTTGTATATTTAAATGTATTGGGTTGGGGAGACAGCTCAGTAGTTTAAGCCCTGCCTGGCGAGCACAAGGTCCTGAGTTTGATCCTTGGTACCAAATAAATAAATAAATAAATAAATAAATAAATAAATGTATCTTGTATTTCTCATACAAGGGAAACCATGTGGTAGCTGAACTTTTGTGTCTGGCATATTTCACTTAACAGTTTTCAAGTTGCATCCATTTTCCTATGAATGCCTCAAATTTATCTCTCTTTATGGCAGAGTACTACTCCATTGTGTAAAAATACCACATTCCCTATCCATTTACGTGTTAATGAACATATACTCTGTTTCCAAGACCTAGCTGTTATAAATTGTGCTGCTGCAAACATGGGTATCCATGTATCCCCATAAGATTATGATTTTTACTTTTGAGGGGAAATACCTGGAAGGGGAACAGCTGAATCAAATACAATTCCTTGCTTTTATTTTCTTCTTCTTCTCTTTTCTTTCTTTCTTTTTTTAATCATTTACCTGTCTATAGAAAAGAGGGTTGGGCCCAGGGAGACAGCTCAGCAGAATAAGTGTTTGCCTGGCAAGCGCAGGGTCCTG
>NW_004524864.1:200063-201040 GCF_000260255.1 Octodon degus
GCTGGCTGGCTGCATATTCACAGCAATCCTCCTGCCGCTGCCTCTGAAGTGCTGGCATTACAGTGGGATTTCAATTTTTAATTTTTTGAGGAACCCCCACACTGATTTCCACAGTGGTGTATGAGTTTACATTTCCACCAGCAATGCAAAAGGACTCCTTCCCTCACCCCACCCCCCACCTCACATCTTCACCAGCATTTGTTATTATTAGATTCTTTGATGATAGCCATTCTTCCTGGGGTAAGATGGTATCTCCATGAAGCTTTGATTTGGATTTCTCTGATGGTCAGCGATGTTGAACATTTTTTTCTGTATTTATTGGCCATTTGTTCTTCTTCTAGTAAGTGTATATTCATTTCAGATGCATGTTTTGGATAATTTGGAGGAATCTTAAGTTTTCTGAGTTCTTTATATATTCATGATGATAGTTTTTTGCCCAAGGTGTAACTGGCAAAAATTTTTCCATTCTCTAGGTTATCTCATCATACTGTTGGCTGTTTCCTTTACTATGCAAGAGCTTTTTAATTTGATATGATCTCATTGGTTGATTCTCATCCTTTTGTTTTGTTTTGTTTTTTGTTTTCTGTTTTTTTGGGATAAGATCTCACCATGTAGTCCATACTGGCCTCAACTCAAGGCAATCCTCCTGCCTCAGCCTCCTGTGTGCTGAGATTGCAGGCATGTACTATCACACCTTGTTCAGTATTATTTCTTGTGCCATTGGGGTTCAGAAAGTCTTTGCCTACACTTATATCTTCAAAAGCTGTACTTATTTTATTTTCCAAAAAATTAAGTTTTCCTTAAGAAAAAAAAAAGTCACAGGACTGTCCTGCTACAATGCTGTATATGGTTATATTTCCAAATTTCTGTGTAAAAATATGTGTTTAAGGGGCTGGGGAGATGGCTCAGTGGAATAAGCACTTCCCTGCAAGCGCAAGGGCCTGAGTTCAATCCCTGGTACTGCCAAAAAATAAATA
>NW_004524864.1:201840-206952 GCF_000260255.1 Octodon degus
GCTGAATTCACGCACCTATAGTATTTAGATGCCAATGGAATACCCATCTCTGACAGGACTAAACAAAAAAGGGAATACAAAGGAAGGACCATTTTTTATCTGTGTATACAGAATAGTTAGGATAGATATAGAGCTACTTTCCCTTAATTCAATGAGAAGAAAGATTTGTACTAATAGTGTTTGGATGGGATATTCTGTCTGCTTCTTGTACTATGGATAACCACTAAGAAGATAACAATGTACAATGTATTAATTATTGAAAATGTTCTATTAATCAGCTTTGAAAAAAAATAAACAAGCAGTCTTGTAGTATGAAAAAAAATTAAGTGCTCCTGTCTTAACATTTAAATCTTTGATCCCTTTTGATTTTACTTTAGCACATGATGACATAGAAGGGTCTAGAGTTAGTCTTCTGCATACAGGTATCCAGTTTTCCCAGCACCATTTGCTACACATGCTAGCCTTCCTCCAAATTAATGCTTTTGGACTCTTTGTCAAAGAACAAAGAGCTGTGTGTGCCTAGGATTGTTCCTACTGCTTCTGTCCTGTTTCCCTGATATACATGCCTGTTTGGTGCCAGTTTTAATCATTATAGAGTATAATGTCAAGTCTGGCGATGTGATGGCGCCTACTTTGATTTCGCCACCCATGATTGTATTTGCTATTTCTGTGTCTCTTCCTATACTGTATAAATTTCAGGATTTTTTTAACTTAATGAAGAATAACTTTGGTGTTTTGGTTGGAGCTGCATTAAATTTATATATCAGTTTTATAAGCAGGGCCATTTTGATTATGGTGGTTCTTCTATCCAAGGACAGAGGATATCTATTTTCTGATATCTTCCTGGATTTGCTTTTTCAGAGTTGTATAATTTTTACTGTAGAGGTCTTTCAGTTAGGTTAATAACTAAGTATTAATTTTTTGATGCTATTGTGAATAGCATTGTTTTCCTAATTGCTTCTTCACTGAGCTCATTATTAGTGTGCAGGAATGTTATTAATGTTTGTGTGTTCATTCTGTATCTTGTTACATTGCTGAAATTTGTTTTCAATTCTAGTAGTCTTTTGGTGGAGTTTTGGGTCTTGTAAGTAGATTCATGTCACCTACAAATTGTGATATTTAGACTTCATCCCTTCTATACAAATACTGGGGTCAGGGAGATAGCTCAGTGGAATGAGTGCTTGCCTGACAAGTGCAAGGCTCTGAGTTCAATCCCTGGTACCACTAAAAAAAAAAAAAAGAAAGAAAGAAAAGAAAAGAAAACTGCTCCATCTGTACAGATCCCTTTTCTTTCTTCCTCTTGCCTGACTGCTCCAGCTAATGTTCTTTTTTTTTTTTTTTTTTTTTTTTTTGGTGGAACCAAAGATTGAACTCAGGCCCTTGTGCTTACCAGGCAAGTGCTTATTCTACTGAGCCATTTCCCTGGCCCCTCCAGCTAACGTTCTGAGGACTGTGTTCAACAGGAGTGGTAGTAGTGGACATCCTTGTCACAGTCCTCCTTTTATAGGGAAGATTTTCAGCTTTTTCCCTTGCAATATGTATGATGTTAGCAGTATGTTGGTCATAAGTGGGTTTTTTTTTTTGGGGGGGGGACCAGGGATTTGAATTCAGACCCTTGCGCTTGCCAGGCAAGCACTTATTCTACTGAGCCATCTCTCTGGCCCATAAGTGGGTTTTATTATGTAGAAATAAAGATCTTCCACACCTATTTTCTTCAGTGTTTTTATCATAAATGGATGTTGGATTCTGTCGAAAGTTTTTTCTGCATATATTGAGATAACCATATGATTTTTGCCCTTGCTTCTGTTTATATGATGAATTGCATTTATTACTTTATGCATGTTGAACCATCCTTATGTCCCTGGATAAAGCCTACTTGGTCATGAAAAACTACATTTTTCTTAGCCCTTCGCACTTCTATATCATTTCAATTTCCCTTTTCAATAAGCCTACACTATTTTTAATTAGATGATGATAATAATAATAACTATTCATACTGTCCAACTTTTGGTACTTGCTTAGGTCTCCCTGCCTCAGAAATATTTTATAATGTAGAATTTGACTGCAAACAAAATATTTTAATTACCTTTTACCTTTTCTCATTGCTGAGGCAAAATATCCAACATTCAAAGTTAAAGGAGGAGGGGCTGGAGAGATGGCTCAGTGGTCTAAAGCACCTACTTGAAACAAGCTTGGCAAAGCACAGGGACCGCGGTTCGATCCCCCAGCACCACATGCCAGCCAGCCCCGCCCCCTGGTGGGCTGAGCTGGCCACACACACACACACACAATAAATAAATGTAATAAATAAAAATAAATAAATAATTAAAAAAAAAAGTTAAAGGAGGAAAGGTTTCTTTGGCTCAAAGTGTGTGGGGGTTTCAGTCATAGCTCGCTGGCTCCACAGTAGAGCCACAAGAGTCATCACAGAGAGAAACACTTCATGGCAGGTAGAAGATGGCAAAGGCAAGCAAGCAAAGAAGGAAGTCTAGGTGACTTGAGAAGCTTCTTTCTGCCATTTTTATATTCTATGTAGGCTACTGGGCTCAGGGGATAGTGCTAGACCAATCAGTGGCTGATCTAATAATCACACATCCTTAACCCCAGAATCACATGCTCTACATTTTTTTTCTGATCACTTTTATTAATTTTATTGAGAAACAAATAGCAATGAGACAGTTTCAAAACCAATTACTAGCACAGTTTCGCTAATTAATACATTGCATATTATTATCTTCATAGCAGTTATTCATAGTACAAAATGCAGACATGACATCCTGTCCAAACACTATTAGTACAAATCTTTCTTCTCATTGAATTAAGAGAAAGGAGCTGTATATCTATCCTAACTATTCTGTATATGCAGGTACAAAATGGTACTTCATTATATCCCCTTTTTTTGTTTAGTTTTGTCAGAGATGGGTATTCCATTACCATTTAAATATTGTAGGAGTATGAATTCAGCAAAATAATCCAATCTAGTCCAGTAGTCCATAATAGTGGTGGGTTATCTGCATGACTGGCAATGTCAGAAGTTGTTGACTTGAGCCTTTTACAGCTCAGCATATTACTATGCCTTTACTTTTTATACCTCGTTTTTGTACTTTTCTGCTGGATGGCTATGACGAAGATAAAGCAAGATATATAACAAGAAATGTATCTCCTGTATCTGACAGGGTCAGTCAAGTCCCCTCAGGATTTATCCTGTTACCCTGCACTGAAGTTTGCAGATCCTTTGTCAGTGTCAGCCAGGTGGATGAGTCACAGCCATTGTTTGACCAATTTGCTCTCTGTGAAAGTCTGAGAGAATGTTTTCTCTCCATGTGACTCACCTTAGGCACACTCTACATCATCAATCACTTTCCTCTGTGGTCCCATAATCTCCTTAATCAGAAAATTTGGGACACCACTGAGTTACAGGATGTTACAGTACAGGTTTTCCTGTGTCCTGAGTCTTCACTGAACTTGAATGACTAGGGCCAAAATGTTGGCTGTCCCTGCAGCCCTTCTTTTTCTCTAATTTTTGGTCTGCAAACTTAAAAATATGGAACGCTTCACAAATTTACATGTCATCTTTGCACACAGGGCCATGCTAATCTTCTCTGTATTGTTCCATTTTTAGTACATGTGCTGCCAAAGCAAGCACACATGCTGTAGATTTGGCCACCTCTGAAAAATCCCTCATCTGTGGCCACGTTAGACTAGGGGAACATCTAATATAAACCATAACACTCTGATCCCCCCACAACATAGACTCATGCACATCCCTTTAGGAAAAAAGCACTTAGTCCATCTCAAAGTGTTGTCAAAGTCCTAACAGTTCCAGCACTGATGAAAAGTCCAAGCCCAAAGTCTCCTCTCTGAGATTTTTTTTTCTACTGGGAATCAAACTCAGGATCTTCCACTTGCCAGGCAGGCATTTAGACCACCAACATAAGCAAAATGCCCCTGGGCTGTATCAGCAGCCTTCCTCTCTCAAATGTAAGACAAACTCTTAGCCAAAAGTCCTGTACCAATGAGAAGAAAGTTAAACACTTCCAACATTCCATGGCACAAGATAGACATTTCCATTCCAAAAGGTACAAAAAGAAGGATACAATGGAATGCAACCAACACAAGACCAAAAATCCACAGGGCAAACAGTAAGTCCTGTAGTTCCCTGGGCAGCATCTAAGCTAAGCTTCAGCAAAATTCCAAATTGCCTGTAGTGGTAGCTCCCACAGTTTCTCTCTTGGGATGGCTCTGCTCACTCCTTGCAGTTTTTCTCAAACAATATATGTTCCTGGCTTCTCCAAATTTCTGGCATCTCCACTGCACCTTCAGCTTTACACTCAGAGTTTCACGCTCTGCTCTTTCAGGGGAACACTGCCTGGTCTCCCAGGTCTCCATCTGGGAGTGGAAGCCCCTCTGACCCCACAACCCTTGCATGCTGCATCTGTCTAAAACCAGTGCTACGTGAATGACGCCGGGGTCTGCTGCCAGTTGGGGCAGTAGCAAGGAATCCTTCTCTCTGGGATGTAGAGGCCTAATGCCTATCAACCAAATCTTGAGGAACATCTCCCTTCGGTTGCTTCCATTATGGAATATAATGCTCTATGGCCCTCTTCTTAAGCTAAGTCTTTCAAAATTTTGCAATTTTAAGGCTTCAAGGGGCAGAGTTCTGCTGTTTTTTGTAATTCCTTTAGGCCATCTTCTCTATTCTGTTCCTTTTTAGCAATCAAGATCTTATCTCTTCTATCTTTGCAGTACACCGCTTTACTGAAATTTCTTTTCCTGGCCAAAAATTACAATGGGTTTTGTTTTCTTTGGCTTTGTTTATTTGTTTGTTTTTCTCACATTTTGGATCATTCTTCTGGGATCTTTGCTCTTGATTCTCAATATAAATCTGGCTAAAATCCCCCAACAGGAGCCATTCCATCACCTTAGGCTGCCTTCAATATTCTTTCACAAGATTAATTAGTCTGCCATGAGACTGGGCATGGTGGCACATGCCTATAATCCCAGTTCTTGGGAGACTGTAAACAGGCAGATCACTACGAATCTGATTTAGTAGTGAGACCCTGAACACCCTGTAGATCCTTCCCTAAATACAATAAATAAATAAATAAATAA
>NW_004524864.1:207052-216514 GCF_000260255.1 Octodon degus
CTAAATACAATAAATAAATAAATAAATAAATAAATAAATAAATAAAATATTTTTAAAATTAGTCAGCCACCCTCAATCTTAGTGTCAGGTGAAGTCTCTGGACATGAGCAAAATGCAGTCAAGCTTTCTACCAAGGTAGAAACACTTGGATTCCCACAACCAATGGAGTCCTTCTCAGTATTTCTATCAACATTCTGGGCCTCTGAGCTCTGCAGAGAATCCCCCATTAAGTACAGCCTCAGAGTTTCAGCTCTACTTTTCTTGTTGTTTGTTTTGTTTTTGTTTTCGATACAGGGTCTCACTACACAGTTCAAATTCATAGTGATCCTCCTGTCTCAGCCCCTCCCCCAGCACTGGGATTACAGGTGTATGCAACCACGCCTCGTTTCAGGACTGGCACAGTGTGTGTGGGACCAGGGATCAAACTCTGCACCTTGTGATTGCCAGGCAGGCACTTAGACCACTGAGCTATCACCCCAGACCCTCCAGCTCTACTTTTTCAGCCAGCATCTACAAACCTTTTCCACCTCTTCCCCTTCCCACAAGCCAGCTCCAAAGGCTCCTAAAGCACATGGTCAGGTACAGTCATAGAAACAACCCCATTTCTCTGGTACAAAATTCTCTTTTATTTACTTTTTCTCATTGCTGAGACAAAATACATTCAAAGTTAGAGGAGGAAAGGTTTATATAGCTTAGTTTTTAGAGATTTTAGTACATAATTGGGGATTCCAAGGCAGAGTGGCACATGGCAGTGAAGAAACGGGTCCTGGCAGACAGAAGGCAGCAACAGCAAGTAAGCAAAGATAAAAGTTCAGGCAGCTTCTCTCTGCCCATTTTATACTCTGTCTTGTCTACCAGGCTTAGGGGCTGGTGCCAAACCAATCAGTGGACTGCTTTACCGATCACATACTCTTAATCTTAGCACACACACACTCTATATCCAGCCACTTATGAAAAAGCCCTATAACTGTGTGAGGCTGTGGGGTGCATCTAGACATCAGTCATAGCACAAGAGCAGCCAGCATGATTTCTAGGATGAGCTCATTTAACATGGACAGAGGCCTTCCTCACCGACAGCAGGGCTGGAAGACATTTCACCAGATGAACTGTATTTCATCTGGATATATGTAAAAAATTAATACAAGTAATTGCAAAGGGATCCTGTAAGCAGGAATCATCTTCAGTCTTTCTCTCTCTCTCTCTCTCTCTCTCTCTCTCTCTCTCTCTCTCTCTCTCTTTCTTTGTGGAACCGGGGATTGAACTCAGGACCTTGACATGCCAGGCAAGCACTTATTATACCGAGCTATCTCCCCAGCCCCTTATTTCACCTTCTTGATGAACCACACCATTTGACCCTTGCAGTAATTCATCTCTCCCTGCCTGCAGCTGAACTCCACAAACAGGCTCAGCAGTTGCTCACCCACTTCTTCCTTGATAAGTCTGGAGATATTGAAGGACTTGAGTGTATCTCTACCCTAAGGCTTTCCCACATTGCCCAAAGTAAACATGGCCCTACTTCTATTGTTATTCTATTATGATACTAAGTGTGGGTTTATAACAGTGTGTGTGCATGTGTGTGTGTGTGTGTGTGTGTGTGTGTGTGTAATGCCACTTGATTGTTTATTCTTCTTGATTTAACTATGGCATATGTGTCTTTTATAGATATCAAATATTAAAGCCAGGCATAGTAGTTGGTACACACGTATACCAACTACTTGGGAGGCTGAGGCAGGAGGATCACCTTGAGTTCAAGGTCACCCTGGGCTACACAGTGAATTCAGGGCCAGCTTGAACCACAAAGCAAGACCATGTCTCAAAAAAAAAAAAAAAAAAAAAAAACATATTAACAGAGATTAATTAAATGGATTTTTCTTCTCTAATCTCTCCCTATCACAACACTTTCATCTCATAGTGTCAATTTCTCTGCTTGCATTTCTAAAACCAAAGTAAAACCTATGAAATGAGAATCTTAACCCAAAAGTACCTTCTCTTCAATCCTACTCTGCTGTCCTCCAGAAAACAGCGCTGAGAAAACCCTTCCACTTCTGTACCGCTTTTCTTATCTGCGGCAAGGGTTTAGAAATGACTCACTTAGAGCTTCTGCCTCTGACATCAGATAGTGGTGGGGATCATGAGTCTTACTTTAGGAAACAGTAAAAGGGAAAGCTCAGCAACTTGCCGGAACTTGCTACAGGACTTCAGTGTGGCTAGGTCTGGGGACTCAACGGGCTCGGTGGAGAGCTACAGCTCACTGTGGAAGCCTTCAGCAGTATCTCCACTTTTTGGTAAGAAAAATTAAACTAACCTTATGACTTATGCATATCCTGCCTTGCTCATTACAGATAAAATTTGCAAGGTCATGATCTTGTCCTTCCCAGCTCCATCCCCAGCTTTGAGCTGTCTTGCTTATCCTTATGTTCTCCTTCCCAGTTTTAAAAATTTGAACTTCTAGTGGGCTTTGCCTTTAGTATCTTCATTCTGGAAATAATGAACTTTATGACATTTTCCCCTTCTCTTAAAGTGACAATGCTTATCTTTCTTTTCCTTGAGTTTTGCTTTCTCTCACCAGTTTTGATTTTCAGATCATTAATTTCCTATATACATATACACATATATAAATTCCCATTCTGTTCCCTCTTTTTCTCCTGTTCTTTGGCCCAATTCTTATTGCTACTGCCTTCATCATCCTATTTCTATTTGATTCTGCAGTCTATTTTTTATCACATATAAATTTTGTTATTAATTTCACTTTTTTAATTAGTGCTCGTTAGTTCAATTTTGAAATCTTTTTTTAAAGTATCTCCTAATCCTCAAGCATAGAGGCATTTTGAAGCCCAAACTTAGAGAAATATAAAATAATCTTGCTCTGAAGGATTTTTAACTTCTGATTCGTATTTTTTTTCTTTTTCTTTTTTTAGACCAGGAATTGGACCTTGTTTTTTTCATTTTCAAACAAATAATATTTAAAGTATAGTTCATGACAGATAATTCCATTTTTCTTACATCAAATTTTGTTCTTTTTAGTCTTTATTACTTCTGTTTGGACAGGACTCTTGTTAGCAATGCTATAGGTTTTCCATTCTCTAATCTTTGCAGTAAAAAAGAGTCATAGTGCCAGCCAGGTGGTGGATGCCTATGATCCCAGCACTTGGGAGGCCAAGCCAAGAGTAGCTCATGAGTACAAGGCCAGCCTGGACTACATAGAGAGTTCAGGACCAGACTGAACTACATAGCAAAACCCTATCTCAGAATTGGCTTGATAGTCATTGGACTTGGTATCTTAATCTCCTTTGTTGTGATTTTCTAAAAGTTTAATTTACTGAGCTTTAGTATTAAAAACTGCAAAAGTAAAGTAGTGAAAAAAGATATGATTGTGTTTTGTTTTGGGTTTTGCTTTGTAGCACTGGGTGTTGAACCTGGGGTCCATGAGCTCTATCCCCAACCCAACCCCCCTTTTTTTGAGACAGGGTTTCACTAAGCTATCCAGGCTGGGCAGGAATCTGCAATCCTCCTTCATCAGCCTTCCTTAGTGCTTGGATTACAGGCTAAATTTTCTCTCTCTCTCTCTCTCTCTCTCTCTCTCTCTCTCTCTCTCTCTCTTTGTTTGTTTTTGGTTTTGTCTTTGGTTTTTCTGGCTAAGTTTTCTTTTTGTCAATCCTAGCAATTGGTGGGGCTGTGATTCTCAGTATTTTATGGACCTGCATAAATGTGTGCGATAGAACAGGACAATAGGTCAGGGTAGCAGCCAGGCACTGCAGGGAAATAAGCAACCTGCCAGGACTTGAATGTTGGAGTAGAAGCAGCCACCAAAAAGAGAATGAAGATCATTTCTGCTTTTTTATGTTTTGCTGACTTGTCATCTTAACTTCTGCTAATCGTGGAAGGCCCTGTGACAACATCTGTTAACTTAGCAGAACTACTTTCAAACACTTTGGGCCTCTATAAAAAGAAAGCACTCTTGTATAATAAAGAACTGGAAATCCAAATAGGAAGTTAGACCCACCCATGGTTCCAGGCATGGCGCATGCCTGTCATCCCAGCACTAGGGAGGCTGAGATAGGTGAATTCCTGTGAGCTTGGGGCCAGCCTGAGCTAACAGCAAGGCTCTGTCTCAACAATTAAAAAAAAAAAAAAAAAAAGGTGGGGGAGGGACCGCAAAGGAATTAAGGAAGCAATCTGGGTAAAGGTAAAAAGGACAGCAACTGGGGGCAGGGGAGATGGCTCAGTGGAATAAGTGCTTCCCTGGCAAGCGCAAGGGCCTGAGTTCAATCCCTGGTTCCAGAAAAAAAAAAAAAGTTTGAGCTCTTAAAAAGGACAGCAACTAGAACTTTGAATTTAGTTGAAAACAAATAGTAAGCCTCACAGTGAGCACCCATCCATGCAGGCATTCTGGAGCCTTTAGGTCACAGGGCACTGCACTGAAGCCTGTGAAACGACCGCTTATGGACGAGGCTCATTTTTACCATGGAGAAATTGAAGGCAGACTGACAGATAAAACAGCCACAATAACAATTACATATAACACAGGACAAGAAGTGCTGCTGTATAGCAGATATGGGAGGGGGGACTCAAACACACAATTAAGAAATTAAAGACTTAATTTGAGTAATCAGAGAATATTTCAAGGAAGGTATAATATTTGAGCTTGACCTTGGAGAATAAGTAGAATTTCAACAGGTGTAGATCAAGTGTGGAGAAAAGGAGCCAGGCACTGCGGGGCATGATGTGGCTGTCATCTCAGCACTCAGGGGGCTGAGGCGGGAGGATTGCTGCAGGTTTGAGGTCAGCCTCGACTACAAGAGAGTTCAAGGCCAGCCTGAACTGCATAGTGAAAGCCTGTCTGAAAAAAGGGGGAAAAAAAGAAAGAAAAAAGAAAGAAAGAAAGAAAGAAAGAAAGAAAGAAAGAAAGAAAGAAAGAAAGAAAGAAAAGAAAATGAAGGAAAAAGCAGCTAAAGTGGGTAAAATGAAAGGAAGAGCTCCTGATAGAGGTAGACAGAACTCACCAAGCAACAGAAAATGCCACAAACTGGGAAGACTGAGTCGTTCAGGGAAGCAGAGTATCTGGAACCAGGGAAGGAACTGTCACAGAGCCTGGAGAATGGCCTGTGGTGGCCGCTGATACACTGCAGAGGATGGAGCCACAGAAAGAGAGGTCTGGGCTTGTTTTCTAGCAGAAATGTTAGCACAGCAATGAGGAGAAAAGCCAGATGACAAAGGGTAGGAAGCGAGTGGCCAGACAACAGGGTCCCAAAGAAGCTAACATGCTTGCAAAGGAGAAGTTGTGCTACATTAAGACACATGGTGATGGGGCCTGGGAGATGGCTCAGTAGAATAAGTGCTTCCCTGGCAAGCACAAGGGCCTGAGTTCAATCCCCGGTTCTGCCAAAAAGAAAATGAAAAGGAAAAAAACATGGTGAGTGGATCTTGGGAGACAAGAGACATAAAACTTTGAGACAAAGTAGGATGCTAGACTGGACACCATCACGGACAAGCCAGTTGTAAAAGATATTTAGGGGAAAGCTGGATAAAGAATGAGTATTCCTAAAGGAATAGTCTTACGGTGTACTGGGAGCCTGCTAACAGAAAACAGAACATAAAGAAGACAGAGCTGGGAGATAACTCAATAGAATAAGTGCTTGCCTCGCAAGTGCAGGGTCCTGAGTTCAATCCCTGGTACTGAAAAAAAAAAAAAAAAAAAAAAAAAATGCATGGACCCCCATGTCAAAAGACACATTATTCACAGTAGCCCACAGGCGGACACAATCTAAGGGTCTGGACCAGCACAAGGTACAGCCTAGGCACACAGTGCAACGTTAGCCTTAAAAAAGTGAAGCACCTCTGCGCACTCTCCCACATGGTGGATCTTGTGATGAGTGAGAAAAGGCCAAACACAAGAACACAGACTGTATGAGTCTATGTTCATGAATACATGGGTAAATTCACAGAAACAGGAAGTCGAATCGTGGTTGCCAGGGGGTGCCAGGAGGAGAAAACCAAGAATTTTCATGAGCACCAAGTTTCCATTTTGCAAGATAAAAAGTTTGGAAATTAGTTGCACAACACTATGCACCTAATAGCTGGGTGCAGCGGCACACACCTGTGATCCCAGCACTCAGGAGGCTGAGGCAGAAGGATGACCTGGAGTCCAGGGCCAGGTTTGGGTGCATAAGCGAGTTCAAAGCCAGTCTGAACTGTATATTGAGACCTTGTCGCAAAAAAAACAAAAACAGAAGCTCTATGGAAATGTGGTGCCCAAAGAAGATGGAGTTGTATCTGACGGAGGCGACCAAGTCCTGACTCCCTCTTAGTATAAAGGCGTTCTTTGAAAGTCTGCTGGAGAGAATGGATAGGTCTTTTGCTCTCATAAAGAAGAAAATATGAAAAGTTAAAACCATTTCAGATGGTGGTGAAGCTTGCTAAAGCCTTTTCATGACCTCAGGTTGGGGAGTGCCACTCTAGAAGTTTTCCTTTCTTTATTCATTTAATTCATTCATTCATTTATTTATTTATTTTTACTATCCTTTTGTTTCATGAGACAGAGTCTGACTGTACAGTTCAGGCTGGTCTTTTTTTTTCAGAACCGGGGATTGAACTCAGGCCCTTGTGCTTGCAAGGCAAGTGCTTATTCTACTGAGTCATCACCCTGGCCATCAGGCTGGTCTTGAACTATGTGGCTCCAGGCTGACCTTGAACTCTAGGTGATTCTCGTGCCTCAGCCTCCTAAGTGCTGAGATTATGGGCATGGGCCACCATGCCTGGCTCATTTGTTTAGAGGACACTGTTAGAGGCCACTGAGTGAGAAAAAGAGCTAGTGGAAAATGAGAGATCGAAAACACAAGGCAGGAGGGAAATTTGCTCATATATAATTCCAAAGGAAGTTATTATTTTGACACCCACTGAAATCAATTCCATGAATTTCAAATTGTCTATCATAGACTGTCTCTGTGTAGTCTCATATGAAGTCAAGGAGTACAAACTAAAACCTTTTTAGGGTCTTCTAGCTTTGTGATGCCACATTGTTATGTGGGAAAGTTAAAATTCTAAGAACTGTGTCGTCTTCCCGAGACACTGTCGGCTGTCACATTTTCATCTTCCTGCAGACATCTAGCCATGGAACCTTTCTATGATGAGACCAACTCAACTGACCGATACTTGGAGCCTCAGTCTCAATCCCCAACCATCCTCGCCATGGTCATTCTTGGCCTCACTTTCCTACTGGGGTTGCCAGGCAATGGGCTAGTGCTGTGGGTGGCTGGCCTGAAGATGCGGCGCACGGTGAACACAGTTTGGTTTCTGCACCTCACCTGGGCAGACTTCCTCTGCTGCCTCTCCCTGCCTTTCTCCATAGCTCACTTGGCTCTCAAAGGCTACTGGCCCTACGGCGAGATCCTCTGCAAGCTCATCCCCTCCGTCATCATCCTCAACATGTTTGCCAGCGTTTTCCTGCTTACTGCTATTAGCCTGGACCGATGTTTGATGGTACTCAAGCCAATCTGGTGCCAGAATCACCGCAGCGTGAGAACAGCCTGCATCATCTGTGGATGCATTTGGCTGGCAGCTTTCATCCTATGTACACCTGTGTTTGTGTACCGAAAGACATCGACTTTAAACAACCACACTGTCTGTACCTACAAGTTTGGCCCCATGCAATACGACTATTTGGACTACTTTGATCCAGACTATGAGACTCCTGAACCCCCTTCCCAGCTGCCTGGAGAAATGGAAGATAGATCAGATCCTTCTTTCCAAAAGCATGTGCTTCCTGGGTCAGTCACCACTATCCTTTATTCTCAGACATTTCAAAGACCTTCTGAAGATTCACCTCATGTGGATTCTACAAAGTTATCTACTCAGCATAAATCCGCTGGTGTGGTCTCACCCACAACCCTCTGTGGGCCTCCCATGGAAGAAATCAGAACTGACACATTGAATAGCTCTGCTTTTCTTACCACTAATTTAGACCTCTTCCCCAATGCGCACCAAGATTTCTTATCCACACCTGAGCTTTCACAAGACTTCCAGGATGATTTAAGCCCATTCCCATATGAACATCAAGTGCCAACACCTTTGATGGCAATAGCCTTCACAAGGCTAGTGGTAGGTTTCCTGCTGCCTGCGGTCATCATGATAGTCTGTTACACCCTCATTGTCTTCCGAATGCAACGGATCCGTGTTGTCAAGTCTCGGAACAAAGCCTTTCACCTGGCTGTGGTGGTGGTGACCATATTTCTTGTCTGCTGGACTCCATACCACATTTTTGGGGTCCTCACATTGTTTGTTGATTTGGACAGTCCCTTGGGGGAAGCTCTGGTGTCCTGGGACTGTGTGTCCCTTGCTCTTGCATCTGCCAATAGCTGCTTCAACCCCTTCCTGTACGCCCTCCTGGGGAGAGACCTTAGGAAGCGAGCACGACAGTCCATGAAGGGCATTCTGGAGGCAGCCTTCACGGAGGATGTTACAAAGTCTCCGAGCTGTACGCAAAGCAAAGCCTTTTCAGAAAAAGACAGCTTCAGTACAAACGTGTAAAAATAGAGAGCAGCCAACCTCAGATGTTCCAAGGTGCACATACGCGAAAGGAGGAACGTGGTAATCAGAAACTAGTCGTCAATCCAGTTCTCCACCATGTAGGCCTGGACTATAGGCATCAGCCTGACCTAGAAAACATTAGGAATGCAAAAGCACCACTCCAGGCATACCCAATCAAAACCTCTGACTACTGGAGCTAAGTGTTCAGCAGGCCCTCTTGGTTTTAAAGTGATTATTTCCATATGCATACAGCATACACTGAGCAAATCCAACCCACATCTTACCCAACTTGCAGTAATCACCATCTTACTTTGAGGTTGGATGTTTCCGGCTTCCACATGTAAGAGAATATGTAGTACTGGTCTTCCTGGATCTGGCTTATTTCACTTAACATAACCCCATCTACTTTCCTGCAGATGATGGGACTTTATTATCCTGGATAGCTGAGTAACACTCCACGGCTTGTGACTCCCATACATTCTTCCTCCATTCATCTGCTCACAGGCACCTAGGCTAATTCAGTCTCTTAGCTGGGGTGAATAGTGTTGCAATAAACTTTGATTTATAAAATACCCAAAGCCTGCCACCTTGTCCTTTTTCTCTGTGTATACTTCTATGTGTTGTGTTAAACCTTTGAAATTCCAGCCTTGTTCCCATGACAACGAAGCCTCATATGTGACTTAAACAGTAGAAAATGGGATATATTTAAGACTCGCAAGATGTTCTTATTATTTAACTTTTTGTTTGTTTGTTTGTTTGTCTTTTTGGCAGAACCAGGGATTGAACTCAGGCGCCTGCGCTTGCCAGGCAAGCACTTAGTCCACTGAGCCATCTCCCCGGCCCACTGTATTTATTTATTTATTTATTTTTAAATTTTATTTGTGTGTGTGTGTGTGTGTGTGTGTGTGTGTGGCCAGCTCAGCCCACCAGGGGGCG
>NW_004524864.1:216614-224792 GCF_000260255.1 Octodon degus
TGTGTGTGTGTGTGTGTGTGTGTGTGTGTGTGGCCAGCTCAGCCCACCAGGGGGCGGGGCTGGCCGGCATGTGGTGCTGGGGGATTGAACCGTGGTCCCTGTGCTTTGCTAAGCTTGTTCTAAGTAGGTGCTTTAGACCACTGAGCCATCTCACCAGCCCCCGGCCCACTGTATTTAACTGTTGAGATGAGACACTGGACCACAAATCTGTTGTCAAGTACTGAGCAGACAAGCCTCAAATCAGGAGGAACTAGGAGGAGCCCACAAGCTAACCATGTCCTTTCAAATTACCTTTCAAATTTCATGTGTTTATAAATTTTCATGGCTCCTTCCAAGATTCAGAAATTCATGGACCCAGGGGAACTACCCGCTCGGGCTCCCCTCTCTCGGGACAGGAGCTTTCTTTCTCTCAATAAATATATTCTGCTCATAACCTCCGTTTGTTCCTAAAAGTCATTCTTCGGTTTTAGAGAACAGGAACTCGTGCAGGTCAGGTCCAGAGACAGTTTTTCCCTATGTCATTTGGAGGTTCCCTATATGGTTTGGAGGTCACCCACCCGAGCCCAGTTTTTCTCCCTGTATCACTATCATTCGCATATGGTTTTGGAGATTATATTCTTAACACATGAACTTTGGGATGAAGCTAATATAAAGCACCACATGCTGAGTGTTTTAAACTACAGATACTCATTTTCTTATGATTCCAGAGGCTGGATTCTGAGACTGAAGCGTCATTAGGGGTAGAATCTTCTGAGGCTTCTCTCCTTGACTTGTAGATGCCATCTTTTCTCTCTTTCTTCTTCGCTGTGTGTGTCTGTGTCCTGGTCTCTTATAAGGAGGCTAGACAGCCTGGACTAGGGCCACCCTTAGGAAATCATTGTAACCTAGCCACTTCTGTGCAGGTCCAATCTCTAAATACAGCCATGTGCTGAGGTACTATGGCTTAGGACTTCAGCATATGAATTTGGGCCCACGACAGCAGAGAGAGCCAGTGTGGGAGGGCTTCAGAGCTCTTTGGAGGAGGTGTGTGCGTGTGCTAGTCACTTTTCCATTGCTCAGACAAAACACCTGGCACCCGTCACTTACATGGGAAATTAATCTTGGCTCATGGTTTTGGAGGACTCAGTCCACAGGACCGCAGGCGCAGATGGCATGGCAGAAGGACATGGCAGGGGACAGCTGTTCAGTCCATGGCATCCAGGAAGCAGAGAAAGAAGGGAGGAGCCGGGGCCAAGAATAAACCTTTCCAGATGAGAAAGCCCACCTCTTCCCACAGGTTCCATCTTCCAGCAGTGCATTCAACCATGAACTCCTCAGTGGGTAAGTCTAGGGGTGAACATAGCAGCCCCACAAGCCAACTGCCTTCCAAAGCCCCACCTCTGAACACATGAGGCTTGGGGGGGACAAAAAAAAAAAAAAAGAAATTCATGGACCCTTGTTTGACATTCCAAGTATATCATAACCTCTAACTATGGAGCAAATAAACCTCATAGTGAGGTAGCTTTGGAACATAAACAATTATCCAGGCTCCGGGAACTTAAACATATCCTATAAGACCTGGCATATAACATTTCAAACTATTGGGGTTAACGTATTGAGTATTAGGATGATAATCATGAAGACTGAACATACAATGAATATCTGACATTTCTGGGCTCCTTTTCAGAGTTTCTGTTACTTTGGAATTTTGTTCTGATGATATTTCTCTAATTAGAATTCCTTCATTTACAGGGGGGGACAAAAACAACCCTCTAGTGAATATCTGTAAGTATTTCGTGTGCTTCCTTTTCCAGAAGTCCCAGACAGGGACAAAACTGTTCCCCAGGATAAAGCATCATGAATCTTTCAGCTATATCCTAGAATGCAAGCAATGTGGGTCTATCCACCTGCCAACCTATGAGGGGTGACTGATTCTCCCAAAAGGAGTTCACTGTCTCCTAACAGCATTTGAAAGGCGTAATATTAAAGACACACACTTAATTCTTATCATCAATCTTACCACACAGAAAAAAGTCAGGGGTCAACTAATTAAACCCAGTGGTGGGAGGTGGGAGAGGGGCTGAAGGCCCATGGAAGCCAACTTCTTTCACATTTCTTACCCTGGGAAAAAGAAATTGGAAACCAGTACAAGTAAGATAAAACTGGAAACCCTTTTTTCTTTTTTTATTAGGAAAGCATGCAAATAAACAACACAACTTGTGAGACCATATACCCCTTCCCAGCCTGCACCAATGCAAAGCATTATGGGTGGCATGAAGGACTCACCAAACCAGAAACATGGGGGCGGGGATGGGAAGGACGAGGAGAGGAAGCTTGGGATGGGTGGACTGACACCAAACAGCTACTCCTTTATCCTGCTCCACAGCTTTCTCCCTATTTCCTCTTATAAGCATGAGCTCCTGCAGTTTCGTACACATCACCCAATACAACAACAACGACTAGACTTCAAGTCCATTTCACATAGGGGAAGGGAAACTGAGGCCCAAAGGAAGGCAGGTTTGCCTTGCGCTGTTAGCAAGGCTAAGCATGGTGAGGAGGAGCTGCAAGCCTGGGGGCTGCAGAGCGGTCTCCAGGCCCAGCCCCATGCAGCAGCTACCCCAGCTGCCACCAGAGCTCCTAATGAGAGTCACTCTCAAAAGACACAGAGCACAGGGCTACCATGGGTACGACACTGTCTACCCTTCCTAAGCCTGCGTGGACCCAAGTAGGGCAGGGGCTTAAACAAGAGGGGGGTTAATCTGGAAAGTGGGGAATCCCAGGAAGACAGAGGGTAGCTGTGTGGGGGATGCACCTGGAACAGAAGGAAGAACTGCCTAGCACAGGGTGGGTGCTGGGCAAAGGTGTTCTCCCACCTCCATAGAAATGCTCCTTTCCCCAGAGGGGAGTACTGGGTCACACCTCACAAAGTGCCTACCAACCCAATGCAAGACCCAAGCCACTCACCCCGCCCTGTCTTTCTGACAAAGGCTTCAAAGAAATAAAGTGCTCTTTAGTTAACTGCCCTACTTGCCCCTTAATGCAGCCATACTGGATTCCAACAAACTCTTGTGCAGAGCTCCCTTCCTGAAGGGAAAGGGAGATGGGGAAAGGGAGAAGGAAGCCCGACAGCTTGGAGGTCATGAAGAAAGCAAAGATGATGAAGAAAAGCAGACAGCACGGACAGCGTGGCCAGGCTCACACCACACTTTGTCCTGCAGTTTGCAGAAAGGGAAAGTTTAATCAAATAAAAGATAGAAGTAAAACGGTTCCTCCATCTCCTAACTCAACCTCAACAATGAATATTAAATGTACACCAAGATCTGCAGTGGCCAGGGGAGATAGCTCAGTAGAATAAGCGCTTGCCTGGCAAGCACAGGGTCCTGAGTTCAATGCCCGGTACCTGAAGGAAAAAAAAAAAAAAAGATCTGCGGGATTGGGTCATGGCGATGCTGGCTAGAGGACAGAGGCCACCCTCACGCCTTCTTCTTAATGACCCCATGTCTACATCATTTGCCCTTCACCCAATGGCCTTCTCAAGTCCTGTGATCTGAATTTCAAGAGAAGCATCTGCTTATTCAGGGAAATACATAAAAGAGGCTTGGGGAGCTCAGCACATGGCACCTGCCTGGCAAGTGCAGGTCCAGAGTTCGATTCCCCATACCAAAAAAGTACAATAACCAAAAACAGGAAACGCTCGCTCCCCACATCTGCACCAGCCCGCTTGTCTCTCCTCCCCACCCCCACCACAACACAGATGTGATTCTGCATAACTGGTGAGGAGAGATTCCCACACCACGTCAGGGCCAAGATAACACCCAGTGATAATGGTTTCCATTCTCCTGAAAATCCCAAAAACTAGAGGGAAAAAAATAAGATGAGGGGAAGATCTGGACAGCCAACTAGCAGAGGACAAAATAATACATGCCGGATGGGGAAGGGCAAAGGAGGATGATTTCTAAACCCAAGAGCTGCAGTTAGTTTTCAGAGAATTGTTTTTAAAAGCCAAAATGGCTAAAATGAAATCATCTCCAAGACGCTTAACTGACTGCTGAATATTGTCCACTTGGGCTACCATAGAAGCGGAGCCCAACCCAGGATCCTTAGCGCACAGGGGGTGGGAGGAGCCCATAGATGCTCCTCCCCAGGCTACTGTCCCTCACTTTTACAGAAGCTGCTCACCCTCCCAGGCTGCGATCTAGTTAAGATCTTACTCTCACGCTCTGGGGAATTAGGATTGTGAGAAGGTCTGAAGGGACAAAGAAGACCTCAGAGGGCAGGATTAGCACCATTGAGTAAAACCTGCCAAGTTTCAGATCCCTTCTGCTTGACAACATGACCTTCCCAGTCCCTGAAACAAGACAGGAACAGAAAATGACTCAGTGCTGAAAGGAGGGGCTAGTGGCGAGTTCCTCCACAAGAGAAAGGTGAACTGGAATCTGCAACTTTCTCTCCAGCTATCGTGGCCTCATCTTCCAGCTTGATGATTTTAAATTAGCAAGGTGTACACTGGGTCCATGACGTGGGGACAAGAGATGGAGGATAGTATATAACCAAGAGTAAGAATAATAATAATATAATTAGAATAATATTAAAAGAATGAAGACAAAACAGAAAGGAAGAGAGAAAAATGAGGCAAGAAAGGGGAGTATCTTCGGCAGCATCTTGTGGTGGCTTCTCTGACAGAGAAAGAACAAAAAGAGGATATATATCTATGTACAGGTGGAGGGGGCAGGCGGGCTGCTCTCTTCCCTGGCCAGACTTCGCCACCAGGCCCTGGGCTGATATCCACGCTCTGATGCATTAAGTGATCAAGTCCCAGTCGAAGTCATCAGGGATCTCCTCACTGGCACCCGGAGGCGGGACTGGAGGCCGAGGGACCATGTGGTGCGCTATGGGGAAGAGAGAGTCACAAGAGGCCTGGTGAGAAGCTGCCCATCCACCTAGACACTGCTCAGTCCAAGTAACATCATGAAGAAGGCTGTGTGAAACTACTGCTGTATCAGCCTCGGGGTACTCCTGTCATGGGCCAGACAGGAATGCTTTTGGGAAGGGTTTGACAAAATCTGTAAGAATAAACTGGGTTTCATGGCAATAAAATATTATTCTCCCATCAAAAATGTTATCTAGAGCAGGACAAAGCACACACTGGGAGGCTGAGGCAGAAAGACTGCAAGTTCAGGCCTAACCGGAGCAACTTAGAGACCTTGTCTCAAAATAATAAATAAGGGGCTGGGGACATGGCTCAGTAGAATAAGCACTTCCCTGGCAAGCGGAAGAGCCTGAGTTCAATCCGTGTTTTCCGCCAATAACAATAATAATAATAATAATAATAATAATAATAATAAATTTTTTTATAAAAAGTTAAAAGGGCCAGAGAGAGAGCTCAGCAGACTAAGTGTCTGCTTTGGCAAGTGCAGGGACAGAAGTTCCATCCCCCGTCCCATAAGCTGCGCCAGCCCCACCCCCGGGGCATGCAGAGTAGTTGGCAACCCAGTCTGGACATGATGGCGCGTGCCTGTGATCCCAGCACTGGGGAGGCTGAAAACAGGAGCATCATTAGTAGTCTGAGCTGCATAGTGAGACGCTGTACCAAATACATACATGGAAAAAAAAAGGTATGTGGTTGCACACACCTGTAATCCCAGCACTGGGGAAGATGAAGCAGGAGGATAACCTGGAGTTCAAGGCCAGCCTGAACTACATAGCAAGACTCTCAAAAACCAAAATACATGAATAGTAAAAGAGAAATAAAAAACTTAAAAAGCATTGGGGATGCAGCTCACTATGAAGGCCCTGGTTGAATCTCCAGTACTCCAAATCAAAAAATAAACAAACAAACTGATGTAGACTATGTCATAATGATAAAATATAAGAATGTGCTATTTTATGAAACAGTAGTACAGAAACATGTATTTATATCACATGGACAAAACATTAAATGTTATTCAAAAACTGGAAAACATCTGTGGTTATATTAGATGATGATAGTGCCTTTTATAAACACACACACACACACACACACATATATATATTCATTTATTTTTTAAATTTTTGAGACACAGTTTCACTATGCAGTTTAGCCAGGCCCTGAATCCACTTTGTAGCATAGGCTGGCCTTGAACTCACAGCAATCCTCCTGCCTCAGCCTCGAAAGTGCTGAGATTTCAGGTATGTACCACCACACCTAGCCATCTACATGTATTTAAATATAGATTCCTATAACTTTTTTTCTTTTTTGGTCTTTTTGAGATAGGGTCTTACTCTGCAGTTTAGGCTGGCCTTGAGCTCACTTTGTAGCTCAGGCTGGTCTCGAATGTGCAACAATCCTCCTGTCTCAGCTCTGGAGTGCTGGGGTTACAGGCTAGCACCACCATGCCCCGATCTATTAACTTTTTACTACGACAATTCAGTGTTTCTTCTCTTCACTGTCACTGGCAGTGCAGCCCTGGGCTGGGTGTGTAGCTCAGTGGAGAGCACTAGCCTGAACGCACACAGCCTGGGCTCCATCCCCAGCACCACAAATGAAAGGTGCTTCAATCCCAAGCCCTTGACAAAAAGTGTCAGGAATTCATTTTATTTGCCTAGGTAAATGTATCCATCTAGATTCAAAAGCTAGACAGACAGAGATGGCCCACATGACTATTTTCAGCTAATACTTACACTTTTGTCTTCCATCATGACTGTGATTATAATCTAATTTTAAAACACATCTCAGGCTGTAGGTATGGTTCAGGTGAACAGCACTTGCTCATCACATGCGAAGCCCTGGGTTTAAGGTGCAGCACCACCAAATGTGAATGAATGAAAGAATGAATGAAGCTAGGCGTGGTGGCACACACCTGTAACCCAGCACTCGGGAGTCTGAGGCAGAAAGATTGTTTTGAGTTCAAGACCAGCCCAGGCTACAAAGTGAACTCAAGGCCAGCCTGAGCTGTCTAGTTAGACCTTGTCTCAAACAGACGTTTAAAGAAAAGAAAAAGGAATATTATACACATAGATATAGGTATAGATAACAGATATAGATATATATAACATATATCTATATCTATATATATATCTGTATATACAAAATAGGATAGATATACAGCTTTCTCTTAATTCAATGAGATGAAAGATTCATACTAATAGTGTTTAGACAGGATATCATGTCTGCATCTTGTACTATGAATAACTACTATGAAAACAACAATATGCAATGTATTAATTATTGTAACTATCCTACTAACCTGTTTTGAAACTGTCTCACTGCTATTTGTTTCTCAATAAAATTAATTTTTTAAAAAGGAATGAATGAGTGAATAAACAAAAGACTGAACGAATGAAACCTCTAACTCAGCGGTGGTGACCCTTCCCCTCCTTCAGCCTTGGGAACCATGACAGCTCACCCACGTGGCAGACGCAGGCAAAAGGGTAGAGAGCAAGGCTGAGGTCAGAGGAAAGCACACAACTCATCAGGGAAGAGAAGGCTTGCCTGGTGGTGAAACCTACTTCTGGGCTCTTACCTGGGCGACTGTAGGTTGTAGAGTCCTGGGTGGGAATTGGGTACATGGGTGACGGGCCAGGGTAGAGGTGGGGGGCTTGTGGGTGCCCATAGGAGTTCACTGCCAAAAGAAGACAAGAGTCACTGGGCAGTGGTCATCACACCCAGCAGGGCAGGGAGAGGGCTGTGAACCCTCTCTCCTTAATCTTTTCTCCCTTCCCTGCCTCACATATGGGACTCCTGCAAGTTCTACCAGGCTCATTGTGTACGATAAAATGAGATGGACAACAGAATTTTGAAATACCAAAACTACAAGCATGACAAATACAGACATACAATCAAGTCTCTTTTCACTGATCTGATATACTTGATAGGATGCAGGTAAGGGTTATGGAGACACAATTTGCAATGGGGCCTCTAACATATGTCCTCCTTTGTCCTCAAGTAACTCCAATCTCCCAATCTAAGACCTAATGTCCTGGACTGAGGTCTATTTGTTTTGCGTGTTTGGGAACAACCTTTCAGTCAATGAAGCGAACAAATCAGTTCCAGAGCCAGGCATGGTGGTGCACACCTATCATCCCAGCAGCAGGAGCTGAGACAGGAGGAATGCTGAGGGTTTGAGATCAGCCTAGACTACATAGTGAGTTGAAGACTCTGCCGAAAGAAATAGAGAGAGAGAGAGAGAGAGAGAGAGAGAGAGAGAGAGAGAGAGAAGA
>NW_004524864.1:224896-229197 GCF_000260255.1 Octodon degus
AGCCCCACAGTTGTTTGGGCAGCTGTACATAAAATGACTTCTCTCAGATCTTCTGCTCTTCCCACCCCTCCTTTCTACCTCACCCCCACCTTGGCGCCACCCCGCTGGTGCAGTACCTTGGTTCATGGCTGGCTCCTGTTTGCCACTGGTGAGGGCACATGAATCAGCGATGCGGGCAGGAGCCGCCGATCGGTGGGAGCCCCCCTGGGGGGGGATATGACCCGTCTGAGTGAGGAAGTGGTTGAGGGAGTCACACAGATTGGCAATGTGATGCTGGTCAAGGGTCCAGTTCTTCTGCTCTGCCTGCCGTAGACTCTCCATCAGCTCTACAACAGGGAGGGGGCAGGGCGGAGCTCACAGGACCATCCCTGTCTTGGCCCCACCCACAGCTGAAGTCCACATGTCAGGTAACCTGTGTTACGCACAAATCTGCATCTGTCGGGCTCCACGGGTTCAAATTCCCATTCTGTTTGTTCCTTAGCTGATTCTTACTATAATTTCCATCTTACCGATGAATGAAACATCTCTCAAAGTGACTGGCTCTGTGAGTCACTGGCCAGCAGGCAGAGACTGCACTACACAGCAGGGGTCCAGGGTCTCTGAGTTCCCAGGAGCCTTTCCTCTCCCAAGACAAAACCGACAAGAATAAACCATCACCACACCATAAGTTAAGGCAAAATTACCCTGAATTAATTGGAAAACCATGAATGATACGACTCATCTAGTATAATGTGGAGGAGAAAGGATGACATCCTCCACTTCCAAGCTCCACCACCCAGGCCTACTTCTGCTGGGTTTTCCGGCTGGGCCTGTGTCCCTCACTGTGTGTCCCTCTGGGCACCACCCTCTCGGCTCTCACCTGAGAACTGTGACTGCTCGATGCTGGACCAGTTGAGCCGATTCACCATTTTGAAGCTCTCCTTTAAGGAATCGATGTTGGAGCACCAGTCAGGAGGAAATGCTGTGAGGGAAGCCAGGCCTGAGGTGAGGCGTCAGGCAATGGGACTGAGTGCACGGGCCTTGCATGCACACAGGCTGTCAGCTAAGGCAGCTTCACACTCTCTCCTGGGATTTAAGACTCTTACTAGCTATGCTTAGGTATGGCCCAGCTCAGAGGAGACATGCTAAACAATGCAAATTCATCCGTGTGTATGGGGGGGGCATAGATATACTCCATTCCCAAACCCCCCATAATACACAGCTGTAGGGAGCACTTCTACCAGCTGAGATGTGCTCCCAGGACTGGCTCCCAGGCAGGAGGCTGGAAGACCCACCAACCGGCCGAGAACTTTCCAGTCCACTGTGCTTCAGTGCAGAGAACAAGGCTATTCCCCCTCTGGGCTTCTGCCATGGGGCCCAGCACTCACCAAAGCCTGGACTGTTGATGGGCGCCTGGCCCTGCGCCTGCGGCTGCTGTTGGGACTGTGGGGCAGGGTGCGAGTGTGGGTGGTGCTGATGGGTATGGTAGGCACTGTGCTGCAGCTGCGGCGCTGCGTGCAAGGCCATCACGGGAGGCGGCCCGTAGCCTTCAGCGCCCCCTGGCTTAGCCCCTGGTGGGGTACAGCTGTCCGGGCTTGGGGTATGCAGGGGTGGGGCACCCCCTACACTTGAGGGGCCCTGGGCCTGCCCCTGCTGCTGCTGTGGAGGTGGCTGCGCCTGCTGGGCAGGGGGTGGAGGCTGTGGAGGCTGCTGGTACATGTAGTAGTTGTTGGAGGGCGGCAGGTCCCCCAGGAGCGACGAGAAGCCTGTGGGCCAGGAGGAAGAGGACCATGAAACGACTTAGGCCAGGGGCCTCGCTCAGTGGGACTTTCTCTGCCTTGACAGAAGTGACCTCAGACCGGAGCTGTAGGGTTATGCTGAGCTATAAAAGGCTCAAGTCAATAACTTCTGATGTTGCCAGTCCTGCAGATAACCCACTATTATTATGGACTACTGGACTAGATTGGATTATTCTGTTGAATTCACACACCTACAATATTTAAATGGCAACAGAATACCTATCTCTGATAAAACTAAACAAAAAAAGGGATATAAATGAAGGACACTTTTGTATCAGTATATACAATATAGTTAGGATAGAGATACAGCTACTTTCTCCAATGACAAGAAAGATTTGCACTCATAGTGTTTGGACAGGATATCACATCTGCATCTTGTACTATGAATAACCACTAAGAAGACAACAATATGCAATGTATTAATTATTGAAAATGTCCTATTAATTGGTTTTGAGGGCTGGAGAGATGGCTCAGTGGTCTAAAGCACCTACTTGAAACAAGCTTGGCAAAGCACAGGGACCACGGTTCAATCCTCCAGCACCACATGCCAGCCAGTCCCGCCCCCTGGTGGGCTGAGCTGGCCACACACACACACACACACACAATAAATAAATGTAATAAATAAAAATAAATAAATATTTAATTGGTTTTGAAACTGTCTCATTGCTATTTGTTTCTCAATAAAATTATTTTTTTTAAAAAAGGAGCTGTAGGGTTAAAGGAATGAGTGTGCTGGGGCTACCAGGATCCCCATGGCCAAGTCAGGAGACAGCAGGGCCCAGGAGACAGCAGGTCGGAAGGCAGGTTAGGCGAGGGCCTCTGCCTGGTCCTGATCTCTGCACATCAATCAAAAGCTCGAAATCTGCTAAATTACTTGTGAAGGATTTGAGTATAGACCTGGATCACAGATTCAGAAGAAATCAGGTAGTGGGTGAGAAGTAAATTATAAATAAAGCAAGGCTGGGACTGGGGATTTGGCTCAGTGGTAGAATGCTTGCCTAACAAGCTGGAAGCCCTGGATTCAGTTCTCAGCACCAAAAACAAAAAATAGGGAGCCAGGGAGATAGCTCAGGAGAATAAGCGCTTGCCTGGCAAGTGTAAGGGCCTGAGTTCAATCCCTGGTTCTGCCTAAATAAGTAAATAAAATAAAGCAAGGCCAAGGGCCAGAAAGACAGCTCTGTGGCTTAAGTACCTGCCTGGCAAGTGTAAGGCTGTGAGTTCAATTCCCGATACTGCAAGTAAATAAATAAAATAAAAAATAAGGCAAGGCCAGTCTGGGGACATAGTGTAGGAGTAGGAATAGAGTGCTTGCCTTGCAAGCACAAGGCTCTGGGTTCCATGCCCAGCACCAGCAAATGCAGACCCAAGGAAGGGATCAAGAGCAGAAAGCAAAGCCCTGGGTCCCTGTCCTCCACTATCCCACCTGTGGGATTCTTTCACCACAAATGCAGTCTGGGTGAGAAGCAGAGTGGGAAGGATGAATTTCTCAAGCAGACTAGGCTGGGAAGACCTAGGGACTGAGGGTATGGGCTTTCTATGACACCTTAACTTAAAGAAACAAACAAAAACCTTAGCTTTTGCTTCATGCAACCTAAAATTACTTTGTGACAATCTGCCCAAGTTCTCTGCCTCCAATCAACCAACCGTCCAAGAGGAATTAATTTCTCAAGCAATTGCTGCAATCTTGGCACACACTCTACACGTAGATCTCCTCAGATTTAAAGAAGGAAATTACTGTTATTCTAGCACTCCAGAGGCTGAGGCAGGAGGATCATCACAAGCTCAAGGCCAGCCTGGGCTCCATGGTGAATTCAAGGCCAGACTCAATTACACAGTGAGACCCTATCTCAACACTCAAAACACACACACATACACACATGTACACACGCGCGTGCGTGCAACAGTGGTTTCCAAGGAATTTTTATCATTTTGTTCAGCTACTACTGCCCACAAGTGGTCACTGCACAGAATGAGAAGATTCAGAGGTTCATGGGAACTCTAATCCTCACCACTGCCTCTCCCTTTCTTTTCCAAAGAGCATAGAAACTGGGGCCCGGGATATAGCTCAGTGGCATAAGTGCCTGCCTAGCAAGTGCAATGTCCCGAGTTCAATCCCCAGTATATTAAAAAAAAAAATCTCGAATCAAGGAAGCCTAGATACAAAGCAATACATACTGGTGTAAATCTATAATCCCACTACTTGGGAAGCTGAGGCAGGAGAATCCCAAAGTAAGGACAGCTTGGGCAACCTAATGCTCTCAAAATTAAAATTAAAAAAAAAAAAATTTAAAGGCCTGGGACTATAGCTAAGTGGTACAGCATTTGCCTAGCACAAGTTCTAGGTTCAATCTCTGACACCATAAGTGAAAAGAAAAAAAATTATTATTAGGTGAATGATATAATGTCTTACAACTGAATAAATTTACTACAGTTTCAAAAAAATCCGGACAATATAAAAAAACTTTTTTAAAATGTTGGAAACTGGGGCTGGAGAGATGGCTCAGTGGTCTAAGGCACCTACTT
>NW_004524864.1:229435-242402 GCF_000260255.1 Octodon degus
ATGGAAGTTTACTACACTTTTTGCTCTATATGGGAACCTATTTGAAATATATCATAATAAAATGTAATAAACTGAAATACACTAAAAAATGAAAAGTTGCTCAACAGAGAAACACTTGTTCTTGGGCAGAGGGTACCACTGCTGTCCCCTAGTGGTCACCTTCTAAATAGCTCACCTGCAGCCCTAACTCCACTGATGGGGCTAGGGGAGCAGCTCAGGGGTACAGTACTTCCCTGGCATTTACACAGCTCTAGGTTTGAGCCCCAGTACTGAAAAACGAACCAACATAAGTGACTGCCTTTGGCTGCGGATGGAGCCATCCTCGACCTCATCATCTGAAGCTACTAACATGACCCAGTTGCCTCCTGAATCGACTCTCCAACTGCAGTTTCAGTTCACGACGTGCTCGTATGCCACTACCAGCCACTTTGAAAAATAAGGCATCAGAGAACAGACATCATCACTTAATTCAAAAATTCAAGGATGCACTGGACCCAGACACACAATGGTAATCCCAGCATTGTAGGAAGCTGAGGCAGAAAGATCACAAATTTAAGCCCAGATAGGGCAACATGCAACATCCTGACTGGGAATCTAGCTCAGCACTAAAGTCCCGGATTCAAACCCCAAACTGTAGAACATCTGATATAGGAGTGGACGGCCCGTGCCGTCCCCTCGAGGCTCACCGTGCTGAGAGGAGGAGGACTTCTCCAGCATGGACTTGTACAGGTTGCGGAAGGACCAGCTCAGGTCCTGGAAGTTGATCTCCGAGTAGGAGAACTTGAAGTCGTGGTTGGTGTTATAGAGCTGAGGCGGACCCTCCGTGCTGTCTCGTCCAGTAGCCCCTGCAGCCACCACGCCGCCATCCACAGACCCTGCGCCCTGTGAAAGCAAGAAAGCCCTGAGCCTCTGCGCCCTCTCCCGACTGCTTAGGGATACCAGGCTGCTGTCCTTCTTTTCCCACCACTCTGCTGCTCCTTGGGATATCCTCATCCACTCGCTTTCCTGCGCACAGCTTCCTGGCTTCCCTTCCACTCTTCTCTCCCTCTTTTCCTGATGTTTCTGAGCTCTGCTCTGTCCTCTCTCCCTGTGCCTCTCTCTCACCCCTCTTCTTCCCTTTTTCTTTCCTCTTCTTCCCAAATGATCTGCCTAACACACCACAGAAACCACCGTTCCCCCTCACCCAGTGACAGCACCACTCATTCACTGCCATACCCCCAACCAGTACCAGCCCATACACAACCTCCTCCCACCTGGTTGTAGCCGGCCACAGAAGCAGGGCTCTGGAGCTGCCCCTGGGGGTTCCCCTCAGAAGGCAGGGAGGCTTCTGCACCCCCTGGGATGACTCCCCGAGGGCTCTTGCTGGCCTCCTGTTCTGGGGAGTCTTGGGAGAGCTGTGGATGAGAAAGAAGAAAATTACAAAAAAAAAAGAAGAAGAAAATCCATGAGCCAGTGAAAAGCATCTCCCAGAAACCTGTGTCTTCCCCACACTAGCATCCCTCTGTCCCAGAAAGGACTGGGTATCCCGGGAAGGACAGGTGGGAAGGGACTCACATCATCATCCGGTGGGTGTCTCCTCTTCCGGGAAATGTCAGGGCAGGTGTCAATTGTCCAGTAAGAGCCCTGCAAGGAGGACCCAGGCACACTGAGAACAAAATCATCACCTAGAAGTTTACATCTTTGGAAACAGAGCTGCTAGCAGAATTTTCATGTAATACTACAGTCATGTTAGGAAATAGTGGTAGAGTGCTTAGCTAGCATGAAAGAAGCCCTGGCTCATCCCCAGAATCACAAAATACAGAGAGAGCCAGACAGAGGGATGGGGAACAGGAGGGTAGTGGGACAGATAGTAACATTAAACCCAACTGCATAAGATGTAGGGTAGTAATAAGCTTCTCTTCTGGAGCATTAACAACCTAAGTTTACAGACCAAAAATTGGAGAAATAGAAGGGCTGCAAGGACAGCCAACATTTCGGCCCTAGTCATTCAAGGTCAGTGAAGACTCAGGACATAGGAGAACCTAGACTGTAACATCCTGTAACTTAGTTGTGTCCCAAATTTTCTGATCAAGGAGATTATGGCCACAGAGGAACATGATCGATCATGTAGAGTGTGCCCAAGGAGAGTCACCTGGAAAGAAAACATTCCGTCAAGCTTTCACAGAGAACAAATTGGTCAAGCAATGGCCGCGCCCCATCCACATGGCTGACACTGACAAAGGATCTACAAAGTGCGGTACAGGGTTACAGGATAAATCCTGAGGGGACTTGACTGACCTTATCAGATACAAAAGTTACATTTCTTGTTATACAGGTCTTGCTTTATCTTGATCTTAACTATCCAGCAGAAAAGTATAAAAGCGAGGTATATAAAGTAAAGCCATATTAATATGCTGAGCTATGAAAGGCTCAAGTCAACGACTTCTATGGATAACCCACTACTATTGTGGACTGCTGGACTGTGTTGGGTTGTTTTGCTGAATTCACACACCTGTAGTATTTAGATGCCAATGGACTCCGACAGGACTAAACAAAAAAAGGGGATACAAAGGAAGGACCATTTTGTATCTGTATATGCAGAATAGCTAGGATAGATATACAGCTACTTTCGCTTAATTCAATGAGAAGAAAGATTTGTACCAATAGTGGTTTTTTTTTAACCATTTTTTTTTCATTTTATTTATTTATTTATGTGTGTGTGTGTGTGTGTGTGTGTGTGTGTGTGGCCAGCTCAGCCCACCAGGGGGCGGGGTTGGCTGGCATGTGGTGCTGGGCGATTGAACCGCGGTCCCTGTGCTTTGCTAAGCTTGTTCTAATTAGGTGCTTTAGACCACTGAGCCATCTCACCAGCCCCCCAATAATGTTTTGAACAGGGCATTTTGTCTCCATCTTGTACTATGGATAACCACTAAGAAGATAACAATGTACAATGTATTAATTATTGAAATTGTCCTATTAATCAGTTTTAAAACTGTCTCACTGATATTTCTCAATAAAATAATTTTTTTTTAATTTTTTTTTTTTTTTTTTGCGGAACCGGGGATTGAACTCAGGCCCTTGTGCTTGCCAGGGAAGCACTTATTCCACTGAGCCATCTCCCCGGTCCAATAAAATAAAATTAAAAAAAAAAAAAAAAAAAAAGGAGTGTACTGGGCAGCTGAGGGTACTGGGTGTCACTGAGGAGTAAATTTGCCCTACAGGCTCAGTGTGCCAAACACACACCTGTGCTCAAAGACAGCCTCGGTTATTCGGAAGACCTAGAACAACATTCAGAAAACTAAGACTGTTCCGAGCCAGTCCTTCCCTTCCCTTGTGACCTAAGGCAAGGCATTTCAGTTCACATTCATATCCATCAAACAGGGAGGTGCTGCTCCATCCCTTCTTGCTTTGAAGTAAAAAACCAGGTATTTTTCTGTAGAAAAATTCCTATAAAGTTTATGAGGTTGAGATGGGCATGGTGGTGCACACTTATAATCCCAGCACTCAGGGGCACTGAGCCAAGAGGATCTCTGTGAATTTGAGGCCAGCCTGAGCTACACAGTGAATTCGGAGCTAGTCTGACTACACAATGAGACCTTGTGTCAAAAAACAAAACAAGTCCTGGAGATAGCTCATTGGCATAAGCACCTACCCAGCAAGCACAAGGTCATGAGTTCAATCCCCAGGTACCAATAAATAAAACAAAACAAAAGAAAAATTTTATGGAGTCAGCCTTTGACATCTAGACAAAAAGAGTACCACAAAAGAAAGGGGGCCTCAAGGTAAAATTTACCATAAATAGTCCATTAAAAAAAAAATTCACAGCATCTCTTTGTCACTCAGTGGGGACTCACAAGGTCTTCACAACCAAGCTCCCTCTGAGAAAAAGTAAAGATGCTTTTCCAATTAACATAATTTTCTCTCTGGGATAATTAAAGCAGTCATGCTCTGGCCCTCAAGCACTAGGCTCTCCTTCCTGCTCCTTGGTCCGTACAGCCATGCCTCACCTTCCCAGGGTCATCCCGAGGTCGGGGCACCTTCCGGAAGCACTTGTTGAGAGATAGGTTGTGCCGAATGGAATTCTGGGGAAGGAGAAAAGCAAATTAGATATGAGCACTTTGCAAACATTTCCAATTATTCCAAAAATTATGCAAGAAAGTTCAAGTATCAGGTAAAGTTGGCATCTCTCACTATATAAATGGCAAGAACTATATATCAAGAAATCAAGGGCCATGAAGCTAGCCACAGTGGTGCACACCTATAACACTGGCATGCTGCGAGCTGAGGCAATAGGCCTGAGCCCAGCCTGGGCAACTCAGCCACTCAGAAGACCCTAACTCAAAATTCGAAAAGGCTGGGGTTGTAGTTCAGTGTGAAGATCTAGGGTTTCAATCTCTAGTACGAGAGAGAGAGAGAGAGAGAGAGAGAGAGAGAGAGAGAGAGAGAGAGAGAATGATCAGGACAATGGCATAAAAAGAATGCACAAATTTAGGAGAGGTGATGGCTACAGATGTGACTATCAGTGCTTCCCAAGCCCTGCATCTGACACCAGGTAAACACTTCACAGGACCTTCTGTTCAGTTCCTCAAGGTACAGCAAAAGACCCTTTTAGAACTGTTTTTGTGATTTCTACGAAAATATAAATCAGGAACAAAACAGGCTCAGATCACCTGCATGCTCTCAGGAGCCCCCGTGGAGGGTCGCCCCTGGGGGACAGAAACCATATTGTTCGCCTGTGAGGTGGGGCAGGGCTCTGTATGGCCAGGAAGCCGGCTGCTTCTCACAAGCTGTGCTCCTGCCAAGGTTCGTACACCTGGCCGCCTGGCCCACAACTGACAAGAGTGGGAAGGCGGAAGTCAGGGCCCTTCCCCACGCAACACCTAGCGAAGGAGTGACAGTCCCAAAAGAGGTGAAAACATCAGCCCTCCTCCTCCTGTTTTGCTCACAAGAGAAGCCTCCTCTCCCTTCATCTCTAGCCAACCAACCTCTCATTCCTTGCCTGGCGGACCAGGGGTTGGTAAATGACCTAACAATATATATATATATATTCCCTCGGTTTACAGTTTTTCAAACAAGGCTGATTATGTGCCACAAAGCAATGGAAATCTGATAGGTGGGGGGAGCTACATCATGCCTCACACCATGACCTGAACCTGAAAAAGTGGCGATAAGTATTTGTGAAATGAGTATCCTTTCTGAGGAGTCAGAAGATACGACGGCAACCCACCATCCTGTAACTACACTTAACAGCTTAGCATCAATGACAAACCTTATGAAAACCACTGGACTTTAAAAAACATAAATAAATAGATAAATATTTTAAAAAATAATAATGGGCTAGGCAGATAGCTCAGCCAATTAAAGCTCCTGCTTAAGCAGATGTAGGAGCTGGATTCGATCCCCAGCCTGCCCTGCTGGTTCCACCCCTGGGGCGCACTGAGTAGACAAATGAGACTGGGCGTGGTGGTGCGAGCCTGTAATTCCAGCATTTGGGAGGCTGAAAACAAAAGGATCCCTATGAGTCTGATCTACGCAGTGAGACCCTGTAGACCCTGTGCTAAAATACAAGAACTAAATAAATAAATAAAAACAAATTTTAAAAATAATAAGACATGAATTTTAAGTTTATACATCTCCAAGACAAGGCAGGAAGAAGCAGACCAGGTCACAGGAAGAAACAAACGCAGAGAAAAAAGTTATCAAAGACTAAGACTACAGCGGCTGGGGTTCCACCCCAGGCAGGCCATGCCAGACCCACCCCCAGGGCACACTGAGATGGCACCAACTGAGACTGGGCGTGGTGGTGTGCACCTGTAATCCCAGCACATGGGAGGCTGAAAACAGGAGAACCATTACAAGTCTGATCTCTGTAGTGAGACCCTGTAGACCGCACAGACCCTGCCCTAAATACATTAAAAATAAATTAATAAATATTTTTTAAAAAGACTAAGGCTAAGAATAAGGCTGAGCTACAGGCCCAGTCCCACCTTCCAGCCAATGCCAGCGTTCTTGTAGTAGGGGAAGTTATCGCAGATCCAGCGGTAGATCTCACTCAGGGTCATCTTCTTGGCTGGAGATGAGTTGATGGCATAGGTGATGAGGGTGGCATAGCTGTATCGTGGTTTGCCATCCTGGTGGACAGCAGCCTCGTCTTTGCTCAGGGTGGCACTAGGATCAGTAGGTGAGCCCGGGGAACACTTGCGGCTGCCCCCCGGAGGCCCCGCCTGTGAGGCGCTTCCCAGCTTCTCGATGGTGGCCCGCAGAGTCAGCTGAGGGAGCCAGTCTATGGAGGTAAGGCTGCTCTCCAGGTCGGAAGCCATGGTACTTCTGGGCTCTGCAAAGACCACAAAATGGGGTGGAAAATGGATCAGCACTCCATCTGGCTACTGGGACAAGAGCCACCCAAGTCCTGCCAGATGTGGTGGTGCACACGTAATCCCAGCACTCTGGCGGCTGAGGCAGGAGGATCAAGTCCAGCCTGGGCAATTTAGCAAGTCTCCATCTCAAAAAATAAAATGGGCTAGGCCACTAGCTCAGAGCAAAGGCCCTGGGTTCAATCCCCAGTACTGAGGCCAGTAAGAGACAAATGCCCACTCCCTGTTTTACCTTAGTAATTTCTTCCCACTATAATTCCCAAGAAAATACACAGTGGGGATAGCTCTCAACCAGTGCTCCAAGAATCCTCCCACAGTTCTGGCACCAGACGGGTGCGGACAGATACTTAGGCTACATCGCAGGGTGGAGCACAGCTGAGAGGGCACTCCCCTCGTATGGGACCAGGAAGCAAATCTCACACCTCAACTACCCTTGCTGAGCCGAGCCCTGAGACTTAGTATTTCAAAACTCCACTGGAGTAAGTTTAAAGGAAAAAAAAAAAAAAAAAACTCACTTAGAGCACAGTTTAGCTAAAGTGTCTTCACCAATTATCTGACCTCTGTGAATTTCCATAGCACATCTTGAGGCAGGTGGCACGTGTGTGCGTGTACAAAACATCAGCGGGAATAAACACAAGCAAACGTTGAGGAAGCCCAGGCCAACACTTGTGAAGATGCGTCCTCTCGGATACACTAGGAACACTCAACCTTTTAATGCCACACGCAGGACCCATCCAGGCATAAACGACACATGATAACCCGGAAAGGACGCTATCAAACTGATACACAAACAGCAGCGTACACACCCAACATCACAATGAGTGACGCAGCACACGTTCCCAACAGGCACAAAACCGCACGCAGCAAAAAGAGATCGTGAGCAAGCGAGTGAGCGCACAGCAGTCCTAACACCTTGAATGCTCCCGCCCACAGACCAGGAAGGAGTCACTGGCAGGGTCCTCCCACCGCTCCCAGGCCGGGAGACACCCAGCTGTGCTACACCGTGACAAGCAGATAGCCCGGCTAAAAATAGCCTTAGCCTCTCTGGGGCTCCTCCTCCCTTCCCAGCCAGGCACGCAGGCTCCTGCACCTCCAGGCGAACTCCTAGCTGCCGCCCACGCCTGAGGTTTGCACGCCCTGCTGCGACCGCACCAGCCGGTACTCTCTCTGCCAGCAAGGTGCAGCCACAGTGCCATCTTGGTGGGGAGGCTTAAGAACAGAGGGCGACACTGGCAGGGTCCTCCTGGGTCCTGGAAAGGCTGGTACGGGCCATTTGTCACTCACTCGGATGGGATGCCAGCAGCCCCCAGAGCACTTGCTACAGGACAGGTTTGTGTGTGCACAGCTGCCAGATCCCTGCCATAATTTCTTCCTCAGGCCCACCAGGGAGGGTGACGTGCTGCCGGACCCAGGAGCACACTGCTGGGCTTACAGAATCCTGGACAGAAACATCTTCTGCCCTTAGGTGACGCCTAGATCCATGTACTCACTTTGCAAGCTCAGTCCCAGACATCTTCTCTCTCCTCTCCCAAGCAGAACACATTCTGCAGGCAAGAAGCTGTGCCTCAGTCCTTGACACCTACCCTCCCGGTAAATTCAGGGCTCCCAGCTGTTCTGTCCCCACCTCAGGACCCACGCAGGCAATCTGCCTGTAGACATACCCAGCCCCGAGCCCCTAGGCCACTGCAAGCCCATCCACACGGTGGGAGGGACACCTCAGCACCCCAGCACTGGGCAGCAGAGCACCCAGCTTTGATCACAGAGCTGTGGGCTCCAGGAAACCAGCAGGGTTATAAATAGCAGTGTGGAAGGTTTCCCCTTTAGCCTTAGCTCCTCTGCACTACCCTCTTCTTATTCCACTACCTCCCCTGTGCTTGAAACCATGGAAACTTGGAAAATAATAGGGACACTTAATCATTCCAGGAAGCCACACACCTTCTAGGACTTCACTAAATCAAAACACCCCAGACTCTGGGCTATCACAAGAAGCTTGGATGACTGCACAGTCCTATACACCAGCTTTCCCAGACAAACAGGACAACCCGCAGGCTCTCAGTGGAATCCTCTCCAGAAGGGAGGCCTAGGCTCTATTTTCTTTCTTTTTTCTCTCTCCTTTTCTTTCCCTTTCTATAGAGACGGGGTCTTGCTATGTTGCTCAGGTTGGCCTTGAACTCAAGGGATCATCCTGCTTCTGCCTCAAGAGTAGCTGGGAGCGCAGACGAGCACCACCACACTCAGCTCCTTACTCCCTCTTCCTCCTGCTAAAGATCCCTAGGAAATGCCATCTGAAGAGCGAAGAGATCTGTCGGGGCATGGTGGCCCACCTGTAATCCCAGCACTTGGGAGGCTGAGGCAAGAGGATCCTTGGGGGCTTGAGACCAGCTGGGGCTAAAAAGGGAGATCAAGGCCAGCCTGAACTGCACAGGGAGACCCTGTCTCGAAAAGACCAAAAATACAAAAAGAGAAGACTTTCAGCTGATCTCTCCTCCAGAACCCTCTTAACTTGACACCTGAGCATGACACTCAGTGTGGCACATGACAACCACCCCAAAGTCCCAGAGGAGTGATGCTCTTCAGTCTTCCCTGGCCTCACTCCAGCACCAGGCCCAGACCTTAAAGTTAAAACTGACTTTTTTCCAATACCCTTTGCCTCAGTCCTCCAGAGACAAGACTCGGCCTTCTGCACAGGTCCAATCTTACCAGCTACCAGAGCCCCGAGGGGTTGTCTTCCTGTCACTGGGCCTTAGCCTGACACTTCCCCATTCTCCAGGAGCAGCTCCGTGGACAGAAGAATTCAGAGACTAAGGTTCCCCGGCCCTGTCTCCTGGGGCTGCTGACTCCCTACCATCCCTTCTCCCTCAGTTTCCCCTCTAATAGAAGAAGCGGGGTCACAGCCCTGCCAAGGGAAGCTTCACCCCAGGCGAAAGGGAATGGAGCTTAATGAGCTCGTGGCTGCCATGCATTCCGCACTCCCCAAAATAATGGCACGAGGCTAATCTCTGGGCTATTATTAGAAAATCAAACAAGAGGTAGCTCCCTTCTCAGTCCAATCAACCTAGCTCCCTGACCTCTCTCCCCGGTGGGCCTTGAGCCACGGGCCTATGCAGACCCTGAGTCAGGCCACATTCTTGTGACCCTGCTGGAAGCCCAAAAGGAAACAACCACAGAACCTGAGAGGCAGCCAAAGGTAGGTCCCACACCCCACAGCCTTCTCACACAGACGCAGGGCTGGGTAAGGCAGGCATCGACAGCAGAACACTGCTGAAAGGAAACACAAACCCTGAGTAACTCCAAATAATCATCACTTTCCTCCCCATTCTACCTGAATAACTCACAATCGTCCCCTGGGCAGTGCCAAAGTGAGGTATTACCTAGCACTAACTTCCTGACCTGTGCCTAATGCCAAAACTAACAAGGCAGCAGCAGACCATCCTCACCATCATCCCCACCAGCTGCCAACAGGCTGCACAAAGCAGGTAACACTTCACCCCCTCTGCGATTTCATTTGTCTACAAAATAAAGATGGTAAGTACCCACAGGGTGTGTGTGGATTGTCTCAGTATCTATAAAGCACTTAGAAAGCACCACCGGAGGGTAGCTATTCATTTTGAATGGGGGAAGAATACCTAAAGGGCTGAGAGTGTGCCTTAGTGCTACAGCATGGGTTAGCACTCATGCAAAGCCTTGGGTTCAATAATTCCCGGCAAGGGAGAGAGAAATGAAGAATATTAGACATTAAAACTCAGAGGCTGGGGAGATAGCTCAGAAGCTTAAGCACCTGCGTGGCAAGTCCTGAGTTCAATCCCCACTACAAAAAAAAAAAAAAAAAAAACCCTCAGAAAACACAGACCTTAGAGGTAAGACCTGCAACAGTTTGTGGTGCAAATCCGACACCAAGATTGTAATGATTTTCTGCATGTCTGAATCTCCAATGTTTCCTTTTGGAGATTGCATTACCCAGTACTAATGCTAAGATCTGGAAAACCCCAGGATAAAGGAATGGAGAAAATCATCTCTTATCTCTTAGTACAACTACGAAGAGTCACGCGATGAGGTCTAGAAATCTAACCTTACTCAACAGCCTCCTGCTTCTCTAGAGGATTCCTCCCAGGCAAGGAGCTGGGAACGCTCACGGGGCAGGGCCAGACACAGCAGGATGCTCGGAGCTGTAGCTGCAGCTGGCTCTGGGCCATCCACAAGTGGCACTCCAGCATCTGGTAAAGTGCTTTTGTAAGAAACAGGCGGCTGTTATGCCAGAACCAATTCTTCTAAAAGTTGAAGGACTGGACTTTTCATTTTTGAAATGAAAAGTATCAGGGATGAAGCTGTCTTGCTGGCCCCAGAAGCAGTCCTATCCAGTGCCGTCCTTGCCTGCTGCTTGGGATGAGGGCTCCCTGGGCTGAGACAGACCAAGCTCCCGCCCTAACTGGGCATCCTTGTACACCTTCTCTAGGTCCTCAAACAACACAACTTGAGGGGCCAGAGGATGGTCTCACAAGCACAGATGTACCTTTCTCCAAACATCATTCCCCTCGTTCCTCCACCCAAAACACAAAGGCGGAGCCACACTCTCCTCAGGTGAGAGGCAAAGGCACTTGTGCTACAGCACTGCAGCCAGATCAGCAAGTGTATCCCTGCCCCACCAGCCACTACTAGCAGGCATCTATCTGCCAGGACCAGGGGAACAGATTTAGGGATCGGACAGCCCAGACACACAGGGAAGAACCTGTCCTGTGGGCTTGCTGTGGGGTACGGCACCCCTCAGAGTCAGAGTTTCTTCCTTTTGTGAGGCAGGAAAGCTGACACCTAGCTATGACTTCAGGCTGAAAGGCAGGCAGCCTTGCTGGGAGAGAAGCCCTCCAGACACCTTTTCTTGCCTTTTCTGGAGACTCTGGACTTTAAGGATTCCTATCTCAAGAAAAGAAACCTAACTACAAGTTTCCAGGGACCCAGAACTGAACAAGAAACAGAAAGGGAGACGGTGAGATTTGCAGGTATGTCTCTTGTAGGAAACTAGTAAGCTCCTTGGAAGTCAAACCATTCTGTGGTCACCTTATCCAGATGGAATGAAGCAAGCTGAAAAACTCCAGTCTCCTATCCAGGATCTGGTTTTTCCTAAGGAACTAACAGGAGAAGTGTAGGGAATTGGGCAGACCCAGTGTTAGGAAGAACTTCAACTCCGGAGTGGGCATTTCTCCATCCACCTGCCACTGAGGACAGGCAGGTTTCTCAATTTGATCCCTGGATCTAGGGCAAGGCACACAGGCAGTTGTGCAGGAGAAGTGGTGTCTGAGGTAGGCCATGAGGGCGGACTGCTTCCCTTGCTCTTTATAGGGCCAGTCATCACAGCAGGCTAGAGAGGACCCCACCAGTGGGCATCATGCTGATTTCTCTAGCGAGCCCTAGGACACGGACGCCAACACGATTTTGTTGAGGGCAACTGTCGGCAAGCAGGCCCCCAGTTGGCAGGCGGCGTGGGAGTCCCTGGGTTCTGCCTGTCTCATTACACAGGATGCCGGACTTGGTTGGGAACACACACTGTGGGCTCTCTGTCCCCAGCAGACACATCCACTTCCCTAAGGGCCTCCCGTAAATCGCACCCTTAGACTCCGCACACCAGGAAACCCATTTCTCAGCCTCTGCAGCAAGCTGTTGGTTTAAATCAGAAGATGCTTCAGAACAGTCATTTCCCAGATGACTGAGTCCTCCCGGCCTCCCTAATAGATCCACCGTTTCAGCCCTGACACCCACTTGTTCCTAAAGACACCAGGGAGAGGAGCACCGAAAGCACTAACCTGTCTCGAAGTTTCCCCGAGCAATAGGATGAAACAGCCGGGTCCTGGAGTTTGGGGTTGGAGGGAGTCCCCTCTTCAGAGGCAGGTGACAGGTCTCATCCTCAGCGGCTCTTCCGGTACTTGGTCGAGCCTCCCAAGCTGGCGAGGGGCACTGGGTCCCCTGAGGCCGGGGCGCAGAGGGTGGAGGAGAGGGAGGCCCTACCTGGGGGAGGTGGCACGGCCCCCACACCCTGCCCGCTGTCCGGGGGAGGAGGGGAGGAGCCTCTCCCAAGCCAGAGTCGTCTCCTCCCCCTCGGGCAAGCACCTCTGCCCCCGAAGCTGGGTCTCTAGCAGGCGGAGGGTGCCTTCGGTCTGCAGGAGCCCCAGGCAGAGGGGCCGGGCCGCGGTCCACGGTCAGGGCCCGGGTGAGTGGAGAGAACCGTCCGGCCGGGCGCGGGGTAGCTGCAGCCCGCGGCTCCCCGCCCCTAGCGCGCCCCGGGCTCCCGCGCGTCAGGACGCCCCGCTCGGTGTGGGCCGGGGCCGGGATGTGCGCCCCGCGGGCAGGACCACTCCGCGCCGACTGCGAGGTCCTCAAGAGTCCGCAGAGCGCGGCCGGAGGGCGGCGGCTTCCTCAAGGAAAGAGCAGCTCTGTCCACTTCTGGGATCCCCTCCCGAGCCAGGATGGAGTCCCGTCGCCTCCGGGAAGGACGGGCGCGTCCCCTGCGCTCCGTCAGACTCCTGCGGCCCCGGCTCCCGCCTCCGCCCGGCACCCGGGGCGGGGTTCTCGGCTCCCCGCGCTCCCCGCGCACCCCGCGCCGGCCTGGGCGGCGGGGTCCAGAG
>NW_004524864.1:243798-244435 GCF_000260255.1 Octodon degus
GCCCACCAGGGGGCAGGGCTGGCTGGCATGGTGCTGGGGGATCGCACCGTGGTCTTTGTGCTTTCGCTAAAGCTTGGCCTAAGTAGGTCCTTTAGACCACTGAGCAATCTCACCAGCCCAAGAGACAGGTTTTTAACATGGTTTAAAATGCTGACAAGGGGCCGGGCAGATGGCTCAGTGGAATAAGTGCTTCCCTGGCAAGCGCAAGGGCCTGAGTTCAATCCCTGGTACCTCAAAAATAAATAAAATGCTGGAACATCATGACAATGCAGCTTTATGGTCTCATGCTGTGTGTGCAGTTACCTAATGCTTACAGCTCTCACTTTACAGTAGTATTCACTCTGTCTTCTCAGGCTCACATTCAGCTTCGGGGGAGGGGGGGTGGGGGGGGCAGAGCCCAGATGCAGGCCTGTGTGTCCTACCATCTGCCCTTCAAAAGAATTATGCCATTTTGAAAAGGTGATCCCAGAACTAAAACACAGAACTCAAAAGAAGTGATAAAATCATAAGAACACTCCTACCAGGAATGATTCAGGCCTATGATCCCAGCGCTTGGAAAGAGGCAGGAGGAACTCAAGTTAGAGCCCCATTTTACGGAGAACTTGTCTCAAAATATTTTATTTAGCCAGGGATATAT
>NW_004524864.1:244535-248778 GCF_000260255.1 Octodon degus
TTTTTGTGGAAACAGGGATTTGGACTCAGACGTTTGAGCTTGCCAGGCAAGCACTTATTCTACTGAGCCATCTCCCCCAGTCCCTACTTGAGTTAAATTTAAAGTGCATGAGACTGAGCGTGGGGGCGTGTGCCTGTAATCCCAGCTCTTGGGAGGCTGTAAACAGGTGGATCACTACGAGCTGGATCTAGTAGTAAGACCCTGAACACCCTGTAGACCTTTCCCTTAAAGAAAAAAAAAAAAAGTGGGGCTGGGAATTTGGCTCAGCGGTAGAATGCTTGCCTGGCAAGCTAGAAGCCCTGGGTTCGGTCCTTGGCACCAAAAAAAAAAAAGTGCAAAACCGTAGGTTCAATCCCTAGTAGCTTTAAAAATAATTTCTCTGCAATTTGTATTCCATTTATATAGCTTTTTAGTTTTGTTGTTGTTTGCGGGTTTTTTGATGCAAGATCTCGCTACATAGTTCAGGCTTGCCTCCCACTCATGGTGATCCTCCTGCTTCAGCCCTCCAAGAGCCCAGACTGCAGACAAGCGTCATGATGCCTGGCTATATAACTTTATTATTTTAAGTTTTCTACATTAATTTTATATCCTCTGCCCGACCTGATTAATGCCCTTAAAAATAATAATAATAAAATAAAGACTGGAACGAAGGCTCTGGGACCAGAGACAGAAGCCTGCGGAGACAAGGATGGGCGCGGGAGACCCGCAGGCCGCTGTTCTACCTTAAGAAGCCTCGGCCTCTCCCGGTCGGCGCAAGATGAGACTCCTCCCACCCCCGTGTCAGCTAGGGCTGGGAACGTGGAGGGAGGAAAGACGCGCTGAATGGAAAGATCGGCGCGGGCACCGAGCATCGCCGTCCCCGCTCTACGGCTGGGGCGGCGGCTTGCGGGGCGCCGGCTTTGCGCGTGGGTTCTTTCCCTAGAGAACTTCAGGGATGGGGAGGTGTGCCCCTGAAACGCTGGCGGGATGAAATATGAGCCTTGGGCCCCATCTTGGGGTGGGGTCGAGGTGGGGCAGAGCTGGGCCCGCGAGATAGTCGATGTTGGGTACAACGACGGCTAACAGAAAGTTACAACTTCACTGGTTCCGCATGCACCTCTTTAAGGCTCGTCAGATAGAGGGGCAAGTTTTCCACTCTCCTCCCCATTCCTCCACCTTCATTGTAATTGGCTGTGCTTGAGGTGGGTTGGGCCCAGCGCTGCTCACTGATTGGCTACGTAGATAATCTATCACGAGATGACGCAGGTGAGGGTGGCCATTTGGGAGGAAGTGAGGATTATTTTGGTACCGCCTACCCCAGCTGATGATTGGTTGAGGTTGGTAGTGACGTAACGCCAGGCCCTGCGGTATCTACTAAAGGGCAAGACCTATTGGCCACTCTCCGGGGTGAAGTCCAGGGTGAGGCCGGGGAGAGCCCGGCGGACTCTGTTATTATAGGGAAGGACACTGGCGTTTGAAACGCGGAAGTGAGCGTAGAAGGACCTGAAGGAAAAGGAGGAAAATCCGCGGCACCTTCGTAGCCCGCACACCAGCTCATTTCCTGCGACAGATCGATGGTTTCCTGTTTACTCCACGAGGTCGGCGTGGACCCTGGCCCCCGGAAAGAAACACACACTCGGGAGGCGAGGCCAGCCTGGTACATAGTGAGTTCAGCGCCAGCCTGAACCACACAGTAATATTCTGTCACAAAGAAAAGAAAAAGTACACTGGAATATACACTCTTCGACTCAGGAACTCCTGGCTCCAGACTTCCCAATTTGTAATGGCAGCTTGGGTAATACGTGAGATGCAAGAAAGGAAAGACATGAGTTTATTCCCCAGAGAAGGATGAGGGTCAGGACATAGCTCGGTGGTCTAAGCGTCTAAGCGCCTACCCTACAAGCTCAAGGATCTCGGTTCAATTCCCGGTACCGCCAAATACATTAAAAAATAAAAAATTGGGCTGGTGAGAGGCTCAGTGGTCTAAAGCACGTACTTAGAACAAGCTTAGCAAAGCACAGGGACCATGATTCAATCCCCCAGCACCACATGCCAGCCAGCCCTGCCCCCTGGTGGGCTGAGCTGGCCACAAACACACCAATAAATAAATAAATAAAATTTAAAAAGTAAATAAATTAAAAATTAAAATTCTAAAAAGCTCTAATATTAAAAAGCTAAATTGATAGTAGGTCGTGGTCTACTTGCTAAAGAAACCATATACATAATAATTGGAGAGGAGATAAAAGAACTGTACAGAACTGTGTGAAGGAAGAGTATTTTCACGGACGGAGGTTTGCTGGATACGAACCAAGTTGTCGTAAGAACCAAGATTTTAGAACCAGTGCCAAGCAGTGTGGGACACATGACAGGTGGTCAGCTGCTGAACTGCAAGCCAGACCCTTATAAAGCATGCCCAGCAACCACCAAGGACAATTTAAGGAGACCTGCCTCAAAGTATAAATAAATAAGTGGACTTAGTCCTCAGGACAGGGGTTGGAGTAATTTTGGACAAATCCTAAAGATGCTAGACTTTTAGAGTATGTTTAGGATTTATTTGGTGACTGTGAGTTTGAGGTCCAGACCTGTAAACAGAAAGGTGGGAGGCTGAGACAGGAGAACCCTGAATTTGGGCCTAATCTAAGTGATTTAGTGAGACTGTCACAAACACAATTAAACCAACAAAAGCGGCAAAGGGACTGGGGTCAATACTAGTACACACACACACACACACACACACACACACACAATAGCTATTTGAGTTTTAGGATGCTAAAAAAAAATGTGTCACACTCACCACAAAGTTAATTCAACTGTAAATTCAAAAGTGGACCTGTTTCCCAGACCAGTTACCCACCCAAGAAAATGCTGTCATTTCTCTTTTATTATCCAGAGGACTTAAAGGAACAGATACGCAAGATTAACGAAGAGAAGACCTGGGGCCGGTGATGCAGCTTAGCAGGCACAAGTTATCCGCTTTACCAGTGCAAGGTCCAAAGTTCGATTCCCTGTGCCAAAACAAGAAAAGTCCTGTAAGGCCAGTGAGTCTGTTTTACCTACAGTCTGAGTTTACAGTTGAGGAAGAAATCGTGGAATCATTTGCTTTCCATTGTATGCATATACTTTCTTAGTCCAGTTTATTTTATAATTAGATTTCAGCAATACCATGTCTATAAACATTGTGCATTGAGCTTGGAGGGACTGTTAAAAAATGGCCCCTTCATGTTATACATACCTCTACTTCAGCACTGGAAGGGTTATTGGTCAAGATTCTATCAAAGGTATTTTCAACTTGACCAACGGGATTGTACCTTTTGTTATTTTCTAGGATCTTCTAGGCCAGAGGATGTACAAGAATGCAGGCCATGGCCAGGGAGATGGCTCAGTAGAATAAGCACTTGCCTGGCAAGCTCAAGGGCCTGAGTTCAATCCCTGGTTCCGCAAAAAAAAAAAAAAAAAAAGAATGCAGGCCACCGTGCACACACCCACTGACATCATTCGAGTAAGAACAAGAAGAGGAGCAGATTTGTTATTTACAATAAGAAAGATGCCTGGACAAATGATTCCTAGCCCATAAAAACCAAGCATGGTAAAAGACATGTTGCTCATATGAAGAGGGGAGCGATGTTAACATTTGCCAGAATTTTGACTTTTTTTTAAGAAAGAGTGCACTCTGTTGATAGTACTATTGAATAAGTATGCAGAAATTATTGTAGGTCAATAATTCATACCCTTGGGGCCAGGGAGATGGCTCAGTAGAATAAGTGCTTCCCTGGCAAGCACAAGGGCCTGACTTCAATCCCTGGTTCCGCAAAAAAAATGACAATTTGAAACTTCCAGAGTTCATGTACCCTAGGGCCGGGGAAATGGCTCAGTAGAATAAGTGCTTCCCTGGCAAGTGCAAGGGCCTGAGTTCAATCCCCAGTTCTGAAAAAAGAAAAAAAACAGAAAGAAAGAAATAGGGCTGGGGAAATAGCTCAGCAGTCTAAGTACCTACCTGGAAGAGCAAGGCCCCAGGTTTGATCCACCATACCCCAGCACGCCATGCCCACCACCGAGACTGGGCATAGTGGTACACGCCTGTAATCCCAGCAATGAAGAAGCTGAAACAGGAAGATCACTACAAGTCTGAGCTGTGTAGCAAGACACTGTACCAAATAAATAATATTTTGTAAAAAATAATATATATATATGGGCCAGGGAGATGGCTCAGTGGAATAAGCGCTTCCCTGGCAAGTGCAAAGGACTGAGTTCAATCCCCGGTTCC
>NW_004524864.1:249312-255648 GCF_000260255.1 Octodon degus
AATTAAATTTAAAAAAAAATAGGGGGAACTACCCACTCAGGCCCCCCTCCTGTCCCTCTCTTGGACAGGAGCTTTCTTTCTCTCAATAAATATATTCTGCTCATAACCTCCATTTGTTCCTAAAATTCATTCCACCAAGATCACTGGACAAAGGTATGAGTTTGCTTTTCTTTCATATAATTCTGGATTGGGACTTGCTTAGGTAACAAATTTTTACCATAGTTTTGTCCCACCTCCTGCCTACCTAAGCGAGTTCCCATTCTCTCCACCTTAGCCCCACATGGTTTTACACTATAAAAGTCCCTGGAAGAGACAGCTTCCTGGGGAACTACCCGCTCGGGCCCCCCTCCTGTCCCTCTCTTGGACAGGAGCTTTCTTTCTCTCAATAAATATATTCTCATAAAAAAGAATTAAATAGGGGCTGGAGAGATGGCTCAGTAGAATAAGCGCTTCCCTGGCAAGCACAAGGGTCTGAGTTCAATCCCCGGTTCTGCCAAAAAAAAAAAAAAAATTAAATAAATTTAACATCAAAAATGTATATTATGTCATCCTGTACTTCCTGTTGACCAGTCCCCCAGCACGAGCAGGCGAGGACTCTGAGGGTTATTGGGAGGGAAGGAACACAACTGCCACAGCCTGTGTAGGAATTGCTACAGCCCTGAAGAAGCTACTTCACCGCTGCAACTTCATTTACTGCTAATTAAAACTAGCGCTATGTATGAATATTTAAAAAGAACAGACAGAAGAGGGCCAGGCATGGTGGCACTTGGGAGGCTGAGGCAAGAGGATCACTGAGAGTTCAAGACCAGCCTAGACTACAAAGTGAGCTCAAAGCCAGCCTGCACTACCTAGCGAGACCCTGTCTCGAAAAGATTTTAAAAAATAAAATACAGAAGAAACACTTTCTAGGGCTGGTAAGATGGCTCAGTGGTCTAAAGCACCTACTTAGAACAAGCTTAGCAAAACACAGGGACCGCGGTTCAATCCCCCAGCACCACATGCCAGCCAGCCCCGCCCCCTGGTGGGCTGAGCTGGCCACACACACACACACACACACACACACACACACACACACACACACACACACACACAATAATAAATTTTAAAAAATAAACATACAGACAGGCTTGGTAGTGCATGAGTATAATCCCAGCACTCAGGAGGCTGAGACAGGAAGATTCACTCCCTGCAACTTCAAGGCCAACCTGAACTGCATAGTAAGACCCTGTCTAAATAAATAAACTGACCGTATAATAAAAAAAATTAGTTAAAAATTAAGAAAGCTTGGGGATGGGGAGATGGCTCAGTAGGATAAGCGCTTCCCTGGCAAATGCAAGGGCCTGAGTTCAATCCCTGGTTCCACAAAAAAAAAAAAAAAAGAAAAAGAAAGAAAGCTTGTTCTCAAGGTGGTACACACTGGTAATTCCAGCACTGTAGAAGGCTAAAGCAGAATATCCAGGTTGGAGCTTAGCCTGGGAAACTAGTGAGACATTGTCAAAATAAAAATGTAGGTCAGTGTGAAGGTCCTGGGTTCAAGCCTCATTCCCACCTAAAACAGACATTAGATTCGTGGATTTCTCCATTGCCTTATAGTTTTAGAGGTCTACTACTTAACCATTTGGTCCATTTTGTTCTTGTGGACTATTCTGATAAACTTTAGCCTGGACTGCAGCCTCTACTCCGTAGCTATGCCAGTTGGTCCCATTCATTGACCCAGATTTTCTCCCCTGTGCTGGGGATGGAAACCAAAGACCACGCTAGGCAATTGCTCCATCACTGAGCTGAAGGCCTGGCTGCCAGATTTAGCAAGTGCTGTAACTCTCGTAGGCACTCTTCTGGTTGTGTTTTCATTTGTTTTGTTTTGTTACAGGATGGGGCCTGAAGGTAGGACCTTCACACTGAGCTGCATCCCAAGTCATCCATTCACTCACTTGTTCATCCATCCATCCATCCATCCATCCATCCATCCATCCATCCATTCATTCGAGACAGTACTTTGTTGTGTACTTCAGGCTGGGCTTGAACTCACTGTGTAGCCCAAGTTAGCCTCAAATTTACATCAATCCTCCTGCCTCAGCCTCCTGAGGGCTGGGATTACACGTGTATGATAGGTACTTGATGCAGCAGAGAAACAGGCAGAAAGGAGAAGGGAAAGAGGCTTTATTTTCTTTGAGAACATGGGAGAGAATGTGGGGAAGGATGAGGAATTCTCTCTTGATTGGAACGAAGGGACACTGAGGGTTTTATGGCCTTTTGTCGGGGTGGAATTTGGACGGGATGCTTAGATACACCTGAGGGAGCTGATTGGGGTCTTCCCTGAGGAGGTAGGAAGGGTGGAAGTAAATCATATCATGGGCTAAGCTGGAGAAGAAGGAGGAGGTGGTCTTAGGGAAGATGAGCCTTTGTTTTAAGGACATCAGCCAAATAAGATGACCACCATGATGATTTCAGCAATTCATACTAGGGCCAGAACCTATCAGTGTGCACCACCACCCACCACCATTCAGAAGCCTCTCTCTCTCTCTCTCTCTCTCTCTCTCTCTCTCTCTCTCTCTCTCTCTCTCTGACATAGTCTCACTAAACTGCTCAGACTGGGCTTGAATTTGTGATCCTCCTGCCTCAGCCTCCCAGAGTGCTTGGACTGCAGGTGTGCATGAGCACGCCAGCCTCCCTAAACGTACTGCACTTCCTCTGTGTGTCAGCCTGCATGTGAGATGTTTCACAGGTCTAGTCACTGCTGAGGAGACAGAGCCCCAGCACTATTGTGGAAAGGTCCCACCTCCAGGAAGGCTGAGAAAGGTGACCCCTTGCCTTACCCACAAGAGTGCAGGGAAATTGTTAGGTTCTCCTCACTCTGAAACTCTGCTTGTTTTTTGTTGTTATTGCTGTTACTGGCTTTTTTGTTTGTTTGTTTGTTTGTTTGTTTTCGGGGGGTTTTTTTGGTACTAAGGATCAAACTCAGGACCTTGAACTTGCTTATGCCACTGAGCTATCTCCCCAGCTCAAGCTGGTCTTGAACTGAGTAGCCCAGGCTAGCCTCCAACCCTTGGGAATTGTGCTTCAGCTTCCCAAGTGCTGGGATTACAGGTGTACACCACCATGCTCTACTATGTATGTTTAATTAAATTGAGGTCTTGGGGGCATGTGTCACTTGCTCCCCAACAGCCACACAGCGTAGACCCGAGGTGCTGCAACCTCTGCCCTCCACCTCCCTTCCCTTCCAGGCCGCTGGGTGTGCCCTGATGTAGCCCATGGTTTTAGCTTGGGGTTCCCTGGTGAGGCCTTGGGAGCACATCTTACACTGACTGTCGTCCCAGGATACTCTTTTTCTTCTCATTGCTGCGGTGCAGATAATTTTTAAAACTACCTCAAGCCAAATTCATTGACTGAGTAAAGGATGACTGCAGCCCCCTGCGGAGACCCCGTGGGCTCGAGGGCGGGCGGGGCCGCTCCCGCGGGTGGTGCTGGCACGTTCCTGCACCCGGACCACGCGGCGGGCGGGCGCAGGCGGAGCAGGGCCTTAACGGCCTTGTTGGGAGCCGCTGAAGCCCCAGACCCTAACGGTTGGCACCACCGGTCGGTGGCAGGGGGCCCCCACTGCTCCGTGGGGCTCGCTCCAGCCACGGGAGGGACACGGAAGCCCAGCAGCTGCAGCAGACGAGGTGCGTGGTCCGAGGGCAGGTTTGGGGGACAGGGTCTAGCCGCGTAGCCCAGGCTGGCCTGAACGTCACGGTGATCCTCAGCTTCGGCCTCCCTTTGTACTGTGAGCTGTCTCGCTGACACATCTGCCACTCTGAACCCTCTTAGCCGTAGGCCAGAGCAGACGAGGCCAGAGAAAAGCGGCTTCCACCGGGAGGCTAGGAGGATGGCTTGGGGCCATTGTCCCCATGGTGAGCCCACTGTCAGGCTGTGAAGCAGACACAGTGAGCTTGGCTGTGTCGAGTGTGGCCAAATGGGCCACATGAAATCACAGACTCAGCCTGAAGTGGTGGCGCAGGCCTGTGATCCCACCATTCAGAAGGCTGAGGAAAGAGGATCCTCGTGAGTTCCAGGCCAGCCTGGGCTACATGGTGAGTTCAAGGCCGGTCTGAACTATATAGCAAGATCCTGTCTCAACAAACAAATTCACAGATTTCTGTGGCAGCAGATGGAGACGTTATCCTAGTGGATGACAAAGCCAGGACTCGGGCCAGGGAGGGTGGAGGTGCTCCTTTGCTATACTCAGCCTGTCTCCCCTAGTTCTCTCCAAAACCCTTAACCTGATCAAAACCCCTCCAGCAAGCTAGTGAGCAAGTGGGGAGAGCAGCAGTGATGGCCCCAGAACCGAGTCTGTCTAGGAGACAGACTCCTATGGAGACAGATTCCTACGGAATCTCACCCTTCACAAGTACTTGCTGGCAGACTCCCAGTACTCTGAGTGACTGAGGCAGGAGGGTCCCAAGTTCAAGCCCAGCCTGGGCAACTTAGTGGCTTTGGGAGACCCTGTATCAAAGTGAAAATATGAAAACACTCCCGAGGATATAACCTGACATGAAGGTCCTGGGTTCCACCTCCACTATCACACACACACACACACACACACACACACACACACACACATAAAGGGAAAGAAGACCTGCAGATAAAGTTCAGTGGCAAAGCACCTACTTAGCAAGCGCAAGGTCCTGAGTTCAATTCTCGGTTCTGGAAAAAAAAAAAAATACAGAGGGACTAAATGGCCCGCCTATGATTGTCCTACAGGAAGCTGAGCCTTGCTGAAGAACTGCAAGAGAGCCATTCTCCATGCCAGGGACAGAAGGGGATAAAAAGATGGCAAAGAAAGAAAGAGTGAGTACCGCAGCAGGTCAGAACGCCTACGCTGCCGGCACCCTTCCTACATGCATGGCTTCGGGGAGGCCACAGCAGGGAGCTATGAAAGGAAACTACTTAGTGGTTTTGTTTGTCTTTTTGAGACAGGGTTTCCCTGTGTAGTGCAGCCTGACTGTGAACTATCTGTGTAGCCCAAGCTGGGCTTGGCCTTGCGGCGATCCTCCTGCCTCAGCCTCCTGGGTGCTGGGGTCACAGGCATGTGCCACCACGTGCAGCACTAGTAATTGACATGGGCCTTTGTGCTTAATATGTATTATCCACGATAAAAAGCACGGTCAGATACTCATATTCAACATTATGGTCGCAAACAGGACTCGGCACCGATGATACCTAGAGGGCAGAGGTAATCTGCGAAAAGGGCTGGACTGATTCCTCCGCCCAGACCTGGATCTGCCGGGCACGGGCGGGGATAGGTGGAGCAGCGCCCCCTGCTGGAGACATGCTCAGTACCCGCAGCAGGGGCTGCCAGGGGCCAGAGCGTGGAGACTCCACCAACTTGCTCTCCCGGGTTCACTGGCGTCTTGAGTGATTGTTATCATTAGAGAAGCTGGGACCTGGGAGAAAGGAAGCGACGCTTCTTCTTTAACATATTTTCAAAAAAGGGCATCTTTGAGAGACTCTAAAAAGTCAACACATTAAAAAGGCGATACCATCCTGTAGCAGTTGTAAGACAGCTTTGGAAGGACAGTAGAAACCCAGAACTGTAAGAGCAAGATAAGCAGTTACTGGGAACGAACTGGACTTAGGGCCTTCACACTAAACCATGGCCCCAACCCCCCTTTTTACTTTTCTGTATTTCGGTCAGGGACTGCAGGATCTACATCGTAGCAATTCTCCTATTTTCAGCTTCTCAAGTGCTGGGATTACAGGCGCACCCCACCACAACCAGTGTCAGTCACCATCTCTCAGTGCCCTGGGGGCGGGCGCTGGCAGGCCAGGGATCCAACCCCGGCCACTGTGCTCTGCCTAAGCAGGCGCTTTAGTCCGCTGAGCTATCAGGCCGACCCGCCAACCACCTTTTTATTTATTTTTGTTTCTTATTTTTGTGAGACTGAGTCTCCCTATGTAGTTCAGTCTGGCCTTGAACTCGTGGCAATCCTCCTGCCTCAGCCTCCCAAGTGCCACTGGGGTTAAAGGTGTGTTCCACCATGCCCTGGTTTACTATAATACTTTTTTAAACTTCAAATACTATTTCATCAGGCCCTATACAGATACAACAAAACACCAGAAAAGATCCTGAATGTTATCAGTCATTAGGGAAATATGAATGAAACCACACTGAAGTGTCACTGTGTACCTATGAGAATGGCTAAAGAGGGGCTGGAGAGATGGCTCAGTGGTCTAAAGCACCTACTTGAAACAAGCTTGACATAGCACAGGGACCGCGGTTCGATCCCCCAGCACCACATGCCAGCCAGCCCTGCCCCCTGGTGGGCTGAGCTGGCCACACACACAATAAATAAATAA
>NW_004524864.1:255748-258398 GCF_000260255.1 Octodon degus
AAAAATAAATAAATAATTTTAAAAAAATTAAAAAAAAAACAGATGATAGAGAATGGCTAAAGTGAAAAATACTGGGCATGCCAATTGCTGCTAAGGACATTGGTAGTTCCACATCAATGGTAAAGATGTAAAATGATACATGGACTCTGGTAAAACATATGGACAGTTTCTTACAAAAGCAAGCAGTGTACCTACTATATGACCAGCAACTGAGTTTTGGGGTAGCTATCTCAGAGACATAAAGCATGATCATATCAAAACCTACTTATGTATAAACATAGAAATAGTCATAGCAGTTTAATTGTTCCAACTCTAAATCATAGTATAGTCCCATGAACTTATGTATAGTCGTAGCAGGTTTCTTATAGCCCCAAACTGTAAACCACCTGGAAGCCTTTAACAAGTGAAGTGTTGGGCCAGCGAGATAGCTCAGCAGACCAAGCACCTGCTTAGACAAGTGCAGGGACCAGGGGTTCGATCCCCAGCACCACATCTTGCGCTGGTCCTGCCCCTGAGCATGCTGAGCCAGCCACTGAGACCCAGTGTGGTGGTGCATGCTTGTAATGCCAGCACTGGGGAGGCTGAAACGGGAGGATCACTATGAGTCTGAGCTGCATAGTAAGACCTGGTACCAAATACATTAAAAAAAAAAAACCCACAGGTGAAGTGTCAAACTGCACTCATTCCTACTATAGAATAAGGCTCAGAAGAAGGGATGGATTTATTCCTGACACACATGTGGGCTTGGATAGATTTTAAGGAACTCATGCTGGGCCAGGGAGATAGTTCAGTAGAATAAGCGCCTGCCTGGCAAGCGCAAGGCCCTAAATTCAATCCCTGGCACTGCAAAAAAAAAAAAAAGGGACTCATGCTGAGTGCAGGGAGCTAGCTCTAAAGGTTAGGTGTCAAACCATCCCAGTATTGTAGTGACAAAGCTGCAGAGACAGAGGGCGAGGAGTAGCTGGGGCTGGGAACAGGACACACTGCAACAGGGAAGGCTGCTTCCTTGTGAAGGTGGCTCTGGGTCGAGACTGTGGCAGGCGCCGCGTGAATCACTTCATGTGCTAAGCTGCACAGAACTCAACGTGTGCGCAGGAGCACACACGACAGTGCTGGAGTCCTCATCCCAGGTAGGGGGTGGCATCACATTTGCCTCCGCTGTCACATGGGACAGTGGCCCCACATGGATCGGTGCTGGGAGGGGCCAGGTGCCCAGGAAGGATGATACTGTACGAGCACAGCTTCGGCTGCAAAGGGCAGTGGTCACAGCCCCACCACGCTAAAAGACTCCAGCTCCATGTCCTGCACCAAACCAAGGAAAAGCACCAAGTCCATGTTTACAGCCCAATGCACCTAGTACCACATTGAGGGAGTTCTAGACGAGGGACGAAGCGGGCTGTTCCGCAGGACACTGCCGATAGGGAGATGATATGCAGATGCTGTGGGGTTGCTGCGGTACTGGTGGTTCCTCTGACTGACAGGAATCAACAGTTAGCTCGAAATAAAAAAGTTAGAGAGCTAGGCATGGTCGGGCACACCTGCAATCCCAGCGCTGGAGAAACTGAGGCAGGAGGATCATTGCAAGTTTAAGACCAGGTTGAGCTACAAAGTGAGCTCAAGGCCAGCCTAAGCTGCACAGCAAGACCTTGGGTCAAAAAGACAAAATAATAATAATAATAATAATAATAATAATAATAATAAATTAAAATACAATAAATAAATTTAAAAGTTAGGTAGAATAAAACAATAGGCTGCATTTGACCCACATATCACTGTGTACTTCCGAAAGGGAGAGGTGGCTGTGAGCCTTTCGCGTGAACCTGTAGTCCCTGGTTCTAAATATAACACGAGATATCAGAAATGTTGACCAATACGATTTTCGAGAAACAAGGGCTTTTTGTTTTGTTTTTACATTTTTTGGTGGCCCTGGGGATCTCACCCAGGGCCTCACACTGAGTACATCCCCAGCCTATTTATCAACCTCCCTAATTATATACAGGGTCGTCCTGAACCGCGCTGCTGAGCGCAGACTCCATCCCCCCGCACCAGGCTGTGCCCCCGCGCTCCAACCCACCGTGTTTGTCTAAGACGTTGCTGGTGGCCGACTGTGGACTGGCCCTGGTGGGGCAAACAGAAGCGGAGGGGAGGAGGCCCGCGTAGGGGCCAGGGCACCTGTGTGGCCGCGGAGGGCTGAGGAGGGGCGGCCGGTGCGGGCAGGACTTGCTGTGGCGCTCGCACTGTGAGGGGAACGGGTGGAGCCACGTGATGGGGGACTGCGTGGGAGCCGGTTAGGCCGAAAGAGGTGGGCAGGAAGGAGCCCAGGACTCTTCCGCTTGAGTCCTGCCAGGGGCCAGGAGGCGGCGGCAAGTCTGCAGCTCGGAGATAAGGTCCAGGTTGTGACTGAGATCTCCTGTGGGTGACACGGAGAGCCATGACCTTGAGCAGTGAGTGCAAAAGAGAGTTGAGAGGGTCAGATTTGGAGGTAAAGTGGAAACCAGCATCAACTGTTGTGGCAGAAGTTTAGCAAGCCGGGTGGGGTGGTGCACACTGTGATCCTGGCACTCGCACTTGGGAGGCTGAAGCAGGGAGATTGCTCTGAGCGCCTGAGCGCGAGGCCAGCCTGGGCTACATAGCATGACCATGTCTCAAA
>NW_004524864.1:258498-263715 GCF_000260255.1 Octodon degus
AATAAATAAGCACTTAAAAGTAAAATCCAAGTAAAGACTTTTCATTTACACAAGGAAGACATGATCAGTTTTGTCAGATGTAACTGAGTGGTTGAAGAAGAAAGGTGGAGAATCCACCGCTGGCTTTTGTCAAATGGACAGTGCTGGTGATCTTAACAGGAGTGTTTCACTTGGGGGAAAAGGGACAAAAGCCTCGCGATGTGAGATTAATAGAGAAGGATTTCAGAAAATGGGGAATACCTGTAATCCTAACAGGCTGAGGCAGGAGGATTGCTGTGAGTTTGAGGCCAGCCTGGGCTACATAGTGAGACCCTGTCTGAAAACTGAAGGGAGATTTCACTTCAAAAGACAGCACAAAAGCTGGGGCAGAGCCGAGTGGTGGAATGCTCACCTGCCCGCACTGCAAAGTAAGAGGGAATGCAGATGTGAGGTAGTTGCCTTCACAGGACAGAAAATCAAGATAATAATTATTCCCTCAATGCCTATGAAGAAATCAGTGTCAGAAGAATTTTTTAAATGAACACCTTCAGGGCCAGGGAAATAGCTCAAAAGAATAAGCACTTGCGTGGCAAGCACAAGGTCCTGGGTTCAATCCCCAGTGCTACCAAAAAAAAAAAAAAAAAGAAAAGAAAAGAAAAGAGATAGAATCCAGCTCCTGACTATTATGCTGAAAGTGTTTCTGACTTCTGTATCATTAGAGAAAGCCTTGTTTAAAGATATTATTGCACATACGTATTGGAAAGGAAAAATTTTATAAGGATATTGGTTTGGGTACATGGAGGGGGGCGTTGAGGCAGGGTTCCACTATGTAGTCCAGGCTGCCTTGAACCTGCGTTTCTCCTGCTTCAGCCTCCTGGTGAGTAGGATCACAGGCGGGCACCCCCACACGTGGCAATACTAGTCCTTCTTATAAAATATGAAAGCTACTAAACAATGAATTCTGGATCTCAAATGACAGTGTATTTTTTTCTACCTGTCTATAAGTCTTTGTACACAATTTAAACAGAAATGCTCATTAGTGCTATTATATGTTAATTTTGAGACAGGGCCTCAGTAAGTCACTAAATAGCCCAGACTGGACTTGGATTTGCAATCCTCCCGCCTCAGCCTCCAAGCGTGCTGGGATCACAGGCGTGCACCACCAGGAGGGGCCCCAGTTGGGATTTTACCAAGGAAAACGGGGCGGGAAAAGCAGGGCCAGGAGGTTCCCGTTTGCGCAGGAGTGCTGAGAGCTGACGAATCAGATCGTTTCAGTGAGGAGATGTGAAAGCAGAGGAGAGTGGTGAGCAGGAAGCCCTGAAAGGCCTCGCCACCTACAGATCCCGTCAGGAAGCTCTGGGAGGCAGAGCGCGGGCTTGGGTAGAGGCCCCAGCACTGCGGGAGAGGAGAGCGCGGGCCCAGGGCGCCACCGCCAGTGCAGGAACAGAAGCTACAAAGGGTGCAGGGGTCAGGGCCTCTCCAGGGAATAAGGGACAAAAGTGGGCCAGAAAGGAAAAAACTGGAAGTGATGATGGCAGCCAGGCTGTGTGCGTGCGGTGACTCGGCAGTGGCTGGCGGCCAGGCACGACCGCCGAAGTGGCGCGCACCGAGGGAGTGAGTCAGACTTGTCACTCTTCCAGGAGTGAGGGAAGTGACCAGGCCGGCAGATGACTGCTATCCGGATGGCGGGGACTTCCAGGGAGCTGCGTTTGTCAGGGACCAAGAGCTGGAAAACAGCTCGGAACAGCCGATGAGGAGCGTCACGGGCTGCGCGGCGAGCGTGGAGCTCACTCTGTCATACTTTGAAAGTTTTCAGATGAATGAGGTTAGCTTGAAAGATGAAGAAGCTGGGCGTAGTGGTACACACCGGTGAGCCCAGCTCTTGGGAGGCTGAGGCAGGAGGATCATTGTGAGTTCGAGACCAGCTTGGGCTATAAAGTGAGCCCGAAGCTAGCCTGAGCTGTACAGACAGACACTGTCCCCAAAAGATCAAAAAACAAAAAGGTTTTGGTATTGAACACAGAGTCTCAAGCACTCCGTCGCTAAGCTACACACCCGGCCTTCCCGAAGCTCCCAGTGTATATTTCTGAGTCGAGTCTTGCTAAATTGGCCAAGATGGGCTCCAATTTGGAATTCTCCGGCCTCAGCCTGTCAAGTGCCAGTATTATAGGTGCGCACCACCACGCCCAGCTAAGGAAAGCCCAGCTATAAAGGGCTTCTCGATAAGTTTTGAAAGATGAAACGTATTTTGAGGAAAATCAGCCTGGAAAGATAATTACTGGAAGGAAAGTGCCTGCGGCTCGGAAGGAAGAGGAGCAGAGGGTTCCACCCACGCCACCCAAGTTCCCCCCACCCCCCGCGCCGTTGCTATGGTGCCGGCGCATCCCGGAACGGCGGGCGCGATTTGGCCAGCGGCCGCCAGGGGGCAGTATCTATCTTTTCGGCCCCCTCCGGGTACCACTTAATGACAGGACCCAAGAAGAGAAAAAAAGCAGCCAGCAAATAGCAGCGGTAGGCCCGAGGTGAAAACTGGTCTGTGGATCTAGTGTCCTTAATTGCCACAGGAGGCAAAGCCCTCCTGAGAAGAGATTAAATTTGTGAGCTCGGCTCAGTGGCACTGGACTGAGGCTGAGGCTGAGGCAGGATCTCCAAGAGCTCGAGACCAGACTGGGATACACGGCAAGCTCAAAGCCAGCTTGGGTTATATCGCAAAACCCTGTCTCAAAATGAATCAAACCTAAATGAATAAATTTGTGAATATTTAGGGGCAAGGTCAGGGAGAAGGTAAAAGCAGAGGCAGTTGACAACTTGAGTCAGAGATAGGGACACTGGAAGACATTGGCGGGTCCGGAGCTAAGGTGACCCTATCCAGCTGTGACTAAAATACCCAAAGAAGCTGTGTGCAGAGCTGATCTGAGATGCGAAGGAAGAGAAGGGCAAGGGTAGGGCAGAGACATCCCCACAGGAGCTGAGACAGAGCTCCCCCTTGAAAATACTAGCCCCACTGTTTATTTTTGTTGGGGGGGTAGTAATGGGAATCGAACTCAGGACCTTGCGCTTGCCAGGCAGGCGCTGGTGCCGCTGAGCTAAATCCCCTGCCCTAGATCCACTGTTTAATAGCCCTCACTCGCGGTGAGAGGAAAGGCCAGAGGAGAAAGCAGAACAGAAGAGGCTGTGGAACTGGTCGGAGAGTGGGCGGGAGGCAGGCCCTGGAACAAAGCAAGGAGGAACCGCTGTCTGCAGCACAAGGCTTTTTTTCTTTCTCTTTCTTTCTTTCTTTCTTTCTTTCTTTCTTTCTTTCTTCCTTTCTTTCTTTCTTCCTTTCTTTCTTTTTTTTTTTAAATGTTTTCTTGTTTACTCCCAAACAACGTCTTTAAACCCCTCACACATTTGTATGTTGACATCTATAAGTTCCTTAGCGTTTAATTTACAGCTAGAAATTAACTCTGAGCCTGAGCTGGGCTAGATCGCCAATTTTTTTTTTTTACAAGATCTTTGCTAAATCACCCAAATTGATTTCCCACTTGGGAGCCTCCTGGCTCAGCCTCTTGTGCTAGTGTTACAGGTCTGGGCTACCACCTGTGACTAAAGAGCGGGTTGCCGAACTGGTGAGATAGTTCAGTGGCCTAAAGCACCTGCTTAGGCAAGCTTAGGTAGACTCAGAGGACCACAGTTCGATTCCTAGCACCCACATAAGGCGCTAGCCCCACCCTCAGGGTGGGCTGAGCCAACAACCAAAAAAAAAAAGAGCAGATTGCCTAAGGACAGTGGACAGCACCGGGAGGAAGTATTGGGCACCCCCTCTTCTGGCTGAGAGACTGTTGGCCCAGAAAATGCAAGGTCTTAGCCTCCACTTGGCCCTCAAAATTGTGCAAACATGTCAATTCCAGCACTCACTTCACCCTCAAATAGCATCCCTTCTTAAATATGTCTTTATTTTTTAACTTCATGTTTGAGACAAAGTCTCCTTAAATTGCCAGCTAGGATGAAATTTACAGTCCTCTTGCCTCAGCCTTCCTAAGAGCTGGGGTCATGGGTGTGTGACAGCTTGAACTACATAGCAAGACCCTCAAAAAGCCGGGGTTGCGGGGGGAGTACATTTACAGATTGAAGAGGAACCGTGAGTTTTCAGGCAGAGGGTGGCATAGCTTGATCAGGGAATAGGAGGCTCCAGGCTTAAGTGTATTCCAGGACCTGTGTGGATTCCTTCCTTGGTGCCCAGTGCTGAGGGGCTGCCCAGTGGGATGCAGCCTCTCCCTGTGCCTGGGTGCTGCGTTGATTCCCAGGCTACAGGGAAGAGAGACACAGATGCCCTAGTAAAAAGTTGGCCCGAGGGATAAGCTTTTCCATGACCATTTCCTCAAGAAGTACTGACTTCCTGTACTGTGCAAGACTTAGCCATAAAAATTTCACACTCACATTTTACAAAACATTGGGCCGGGGAGATAGCTCAGTAGAATAAGAGCTTGCCTGGCAAGCACAAGGGCCTGAGTTCGATCCCTGGTTCCACCAAAATAAAACCTTTTTTTTAAGCTTCCCATTAGTTTTGTTTCGTTTTTTGACTCTGAGACAAGGTCTCTTTTTTTTTCTTTTCACTTAATTTTTTTTTTATTTTTTAAAGAATACAAAATGGTTGGGGGCATATGGGTTAGCTCAGCTGTTTAAGCCCCTGCAGGGGCAAACCAAGTCAGGTACAGGGGACTGTGGTTCAATCCCCAGTTCCCCATGCTTTACCAGACCCCCCTTAAGGCAGCCTGAGCCAGCCAGGAAAAAAAAAAAAAAAATCCTTAGGGGCCAGGGAGATAGCTCAGTGGAATAAGCACTTGCCTGGCAAGCGAAAGTGAGTTCAATCCCTGGTTCCGCAAAAAAAAAAAAAAAAGAATACAAAATGGCAATAGATAAAAAAGCATTAGAAATGGTACAAAAAGGGCGAACTACCTGCTCGGGCCCCCCTCCTGTCCCTCTCTTGGGACAGGAGCTTTCTTTCTCTCAGTAAATATATTCTGCTCATAAAAAAAAAAAAAAAGAAATGATACAAAATTTCATTGAACAAAGTAATAAGAATTCAGTAATATTTGCTGTATTGCATGATGTTATCTTCAGATCAGTTATTTAGGTTACCAGATATAAACATGCAAGATTGGGTTAAAGAAAAAGCAAAACAAAAACAATAACAGGAAAATTTTAAGAAATTCAGAAGAAGGGCTGGTGAGATGGCTCAGTGGTCTAAAGCACCTA
>NW_004524864.1:263815-265221 GCF_000260255.1 Octodon degus
GAGCTGGCCACACACACACACACACACACACACACACACACACATACACACACACAAATAAATAAAATTTAAAAAAAAATTTCAGAAGAAAAATTTTTAAAAAATTTGTTGGCTGGCTGACCCTCCTTCAGGGACCATGAAACTTCTCACTTTTTCCTAGTCTCTCTCTCTCTCCTGACTTTTCCTCCTCAGCCCACAAGTTTATTCACTGTCTTCCTATTACAAAAATTCTTGCTCATGGTAAAAGTTCCCTTTCAGAATTCCCATTTAAAAAAAAAAAAAAAAAAGAATTCCCATTTTTATATTTTTCTCCCACAACTAAATTTTGGACAATAATTACATCATGTCTCAGGCTCTCAGCTCATTGCCATGATCCTCAAGGCAATACATTCAGTGACACAGATGACCAAACCTGGTGGGTGACTGTCTTATTTAGTACTTGGCTTCTCCGTCACGGTGGGCAGTGTTGACTCTTTCCTCCTTGAAAGAATCTCCTTTAGCAAGAGATGGATGGGAACAGGAGAGGATGAAAAGAGGTGAAAAAATGAATTAAGGTATATTACGTACATTCAGAACAAATCCCAAACCATTATTTTTTTAAAGGAAAAAGGGAGTCCCCTCCATTGGTTTCGGTGACACCCATCTATCCTGGTGCTCCTTCCATTGTGATCCCTTTCTTATCAGGGGCTGGGTTCTCCTCTTCTAGCCTTAGCTGGAAGGTTGATGCCTTTAAGGTTGGGTCTTCGGTTTCTCTTTCTTTGAACATGCCTTCCTAGGAGACCCATCCCTCTGTGGTGACTCCCAGTATCTCATCTTCAGGCCACGCCATTCCTCCAGGGTCCACACACCGTCCTTGTCCTTATCCGGTGTCTCAAAAGCTCCCAGCTTCAGCACATGCAAGATGCAGCTCTTCTCTGCTGGCTTTTCCTTCTGGGTCTCTCACTTCACTGCACGCTGACCCCTCTGGGTATGAGCTTGGGCTCCTACTTTTTGCTCTTTCCTTTCTCCACTCTTCCTGCAGTCCAGAGAGCTTTGGTAGAGCAACAGATTTGCCATTTTTGTCTGCTTACCCTCAGAACCCACTTGCTTTTGTGGGAAATTTCCACGATGAATGTGTGTGTCGGCTACTCTGTCTACTCTGGAAGCTGAGACGGGGTGAGTGACTTTCCTCTGACCTTCCTCACAGCCAGAGAACCGGCCTACGTTGAGAATTAAGTTGACTGGTGGATCCTGATTTTTTTTTTTTTAGTGTTATTTTTATGAGTATTTTTTTTTAAATGAGTTTTTTTTTTAATTTTTTTTTTACATTTATTTATTGTGTGTACGTGTGTGTGTGTGTGTGTGTGTGTGTGTGTGTGTGTGTGTGTGTGTGTGTATGTGGCCAGCTCAGCCCACCAGGGGGCGCG
>NW_004524864.1:266766-268235 GCF_000260255.1 Octodon degus
ATCAAATATTGGTATGTTGAACTTTAAGTCCTTACAGAATATGAAGGGAAAAATAATTTTATAAAAGTAGAAATAAGCATTTACATATTTTTACAAAGAAATTTAGAAATCTAACCATATACAGAATTGTAACAGGACAGACCTGTGACATTTTTTTTTTCTTATTCCTGTGTCTTTTTTTTTGTTTTCCATTTATTATCCTTTAAAAAAAAAACTTTACTTGAGAGACAGTATGGCAAGAATTGGTATGTCATGACAAGAAGTACATATTTAGAAGACCAGGATGGCAGGCACTCCAAGCGTGACCCCTCTCTTACACATCGCCATCCGCAGTGCAGCTTGAGTCAGGGTCTCGTTATGCAGTTCAGGATCCCCTTGAAATCATTTTTTTTTTCTTTTTTTTGGTACTGGGAACCAAACTCAGGGCCTTGCAACTGCCAGGCAGGCACTTATGACACTGGACCATATCCCAGCCCTTGGCGCAGGTTGGTATCAAACACACAATGATCTTCCTGCCTCAGGTTCCCAAGTGCTGGTATTACAGGCATGTGCCACTATGCGCAGCTTATATACTTTGACTTTTTTTTTTTTTGTAATGTATTTAGTGCAGGGTCTACAGGGTCTCACTACATAGATCCGGCTTGTAGTAATTCTCCTGTTTTCAGCCTCCCAAGCACTGGGGTTATAGGCGCACACCACCTTGCCAAATCTCAGTCACCATTTCAGCATGCCCCACAGGCAGAGTAGGCATGGGACGCTGGGGACCGAACCTCAGCCGCTGTGCTCTGCCTAAGCAGGCGCTTTAGTACACTGAGCTATCTGGCTGGCCTTTGACTTTTTATCAGTATATACTGCAATATGTAATAAATACGCTTATTGTAGAGAATGCGTACACATCCATATCACCCTCCCATCTCCACAGAGACCATGGAGGACCATCTTTCTATGTGTCTCAAACGCACAAGGATCCTCTTGCCTCAGCCTCCCAAGTTGTGGGATTAAGTGTGCCACCACACCCGGCTTTATTTTAGAATCATGAAGTAAACTGTTTGGCAGCGGGCATGGTAGCACACACACCCCCATGATCCCAGCTCTTAGGAAGGCTGAGGCAAGAGGATTGCAAATTTCATCCTAGCTGGCAGTTGAAATAAAATTTAAAAGGGGATGCTTTTAAAGCATAAACTGCCCATGGTAGCATTGTTTGTAACCGGCCTCCACTTTATACAGTGAATTCTGACAATAAAAGCTGCCCAGTGGAGAGCCACATTATTTGTAGTAAGAGAAACCACTATGATTCAACCACAATTTATGACCTTTGTCATGTACACTAGAAGATTTTCTTGCCTGATTATGTTCCATCCAATATTAAAAATTGTTTTATAACTAAGGCAGACAGACAGGAGGGGAAAATGAACCACAAGTATGCCTCATGAGTAGAGTATAACTTTTTTTTTTTTTTTTTTTTTTTT
>NW_004524864.1:268793-271568 GCF_000260255.1 Octodon degus
CAGCCCGCCCCCTGGTGGGCTGAGCTGGCCTCTCTCTCTCTCTCTCTCTCTCTCTCTCTCTCTCTCTCTCTCTCTCAAATAAATAAATAAATAAAATTTAAAAAAAAAAAAGAAGCTGGGCGCGATGGCTGTAACCCAGCACTCAGGCAGCTGAGGCACGAGGATGGCTAGGAGTTCAGTTCTGGCCTGGGCTACAACGGGAGTTCAAGGCCAACCTAGTCTCAAAAAGACCACACACACACACACACACACACACACACACACACACAAAAAAAAAAAAAAAAAAAGATGCCAAGAAGCAAAGCCCCTTGCTCTGGTCCCTGTCCTTTAGCATCTTGCCTGGGGCTGCACGGAGAAGACGGGCGCGGTCTCTCGCTTGGCGCGCTGTCATCGTTACCATGGTTACGGCCTCGCCTTCCCAGCGTCCCCTCGGCTCACCCCGCCGCTTCCGCAAGCGCGGCTCTGCCCGAGCGCACGCGCGGTGACGCTGGCTGCAGACCCGGAGCCCCTCCGCTAGCGGCGTGTCCAGCCCGGCCGCCGGCGTCGAGGGTGGAGCCGCGTGCGTGCCTCAGCCTGGGCCGGCCGACAGTGCGGACTGGAGGGGCGCGGGAAGGGACGAGTCACGGGCAGGTGGGGAGGGGAGAGCAAACCAGCCCGCGTTGACCCCCTAAAAATGTGACACAGGCGGAGGGTGAGCGAGGAAGATGAGGGGGTGATGATGATTGAACTTAGGGGCGCCTGTGGGGCTCTGCCCGGATGACACCCGCACAGTGTACGCTAGCAAGGAAGGTGCAAAGGAGAGAGAAGCGTCGCCCCGGTGGCCTGGTGCACCACCCGCGGCGTCTGCATTGTATTGTAAGCATTGTTTCGCGGTGGGCAAGTCCAAAGAACTTCATGGAACGTGCTTTACAAAGTGTTCCTTCGCAGGTAGGGCTGCCTGGACCACACAGGAAGACGCAGTCTCAAAAAATAAAAAAATAGGTGCAGGGTTTTTTCCTCTCAGACAAAACAAAGGCTTATCAGGGGTTATTTTGTTTTGTTTTGTTTTGTTTTAATAATTAAAAAACGGGGCCGGGGAGATGGCTCAGTAGGATAAGCACTTGACTGGCAAACGCAAGGATCTGAGTTCAATCCCCGATTCCGAAAAAAAAAAAAAAAAATTAAAAAACAAGCATGGGGGCCGGGGAGATGGCTCAGTAGGATAAGCACTTGACTGGCAAACGCAAGGATCTGAGTTCAATCCCCGATTCCGAAAAAAAAAAAAAAAAATTAAAAAACAAGCATGGGGGCCGGGGAGATGGCTCAGTGGAATAAGCGCTTCCCTGGCAAGTGCAAGGGCTTGAGTTCAATCCCCGGTTCTGCAAAAAAAAAAAAAAAAATGTATAAACAATTTAATACTGTTAGCCTGGTATGGTGGCACACATGTGTAATCCCAGCACTCAGGAGGCTGAGACAGGAGTATCCTTTCAAGTTGGAGACCAGCTTGAGCTTCAAAGTGAGCTCAAGACCAGCCTGAACTGCATAGTGAGACCCTGTCTCAGAAAAACCAAAAAAAAAAAATATCTTGGGTAGGAACACAGGGCCTTGCCAAATGCTGTCACTGAGCTACAAACTCAGCCCCAATTTAGAATTATTTAGTTCTATTTACTGAGCAACTCTGGGGATAGATACACAGGTGCTGTCTTTTTTTTTTTTTTTTTTTTTTTTTTCCAGAACCCTCTGGTGCTGTCTTACAGTGAGCATTGTAGTAGAACTAAGAAGGGGCCGGGCGTGGTGGTGCACACCCATAATCCCAGCACACTGGGAAATTGAGGCAGGAGGATCACGAATTTAAATGTGTTGTGGGCAATTTAGCAAGATGGGAGACAGAGTCAGAGAGAGAGAGGGAGGGAGGGAGAAAAAGGGAGAGAGAGAAGACTGCCTCAGCAGCCTCTGTTGGAGCAGGTCTACCTGGGATTCCCTGTCTCCACATTCATTTGGGGTCTCACTTTTCCTTTTCTCTGCCCACCTCCCCCATGTTCGCCTCTGCCCTGAGTGCCCCGCATTCCACATTCAGAGCTGCTTGTCTTGGTCTGGGTTAGAGCCTTATCTGCCACTCAGAGTGGCTGCTAAAGCTCAGCAGGAGAGGAAAGGAGATATGGAACAATTCGGGATGAATATAAATAAACCAAGATTAGCTGAAATATTTTCTGAAGACCTGCTCCTCTGTGGAGGCCACCAGCCCTCAGACAGGCTGGTTCACTAAGGCAGACAGCACATTTGTCTTTTTGAGACATTATCTAGGCCGGCCTTGAGCTCACTCTGCAGCCCAGGCAGGTATCGAACTTCCAGTGATCGTCCTGCCTCGACCTCCTGAGTGCTGGGACTAACTGATGTGCACCACCATGCCTGGCTTCAGACAGCACATTCTGAGAACTAAGTAATGGCTTAAAGGAGCCAGCGAGATAGCTCACTAGAATAAGCACTTCTCTGGCAAGCGCAAAGGGCCTGAGTTCAATCCCCAGTTCCTAAAATAATAATAATAATAATAATAATAATAATAATAATAATGGCTTAAGCCATGAGAGTACGGTATTTCTCCATGTATGACAGCAATAATGGTAACAGAGCCTAGTGTATAGATGCTGTCCAACTCCAACCAGCCAAAATTGCCCTGAAGGCATTCGAGGAGAAAAAAAAACACCTTATTCCTTTGGGGCCGGGGAGATGGCTCAGTGGAATAAGTGCTTCCCCGGCACGCGCAAGGACCTGAGTTCAATCCCCGGTTCCGGAAAA
>NW_004524864.1:272796-278611 GCF_000260255.1 Octodon degus
GCTCAGCCCACCAGGGGGCGGGGCTGGCTGGCATGTGGTGCTGGGCGATCGAACCGCGGTCCCTGATGCCTTGCCAAGCTTGTTCTAAGTAGGTGCTTCAGACCACTGAGCCATCTCTCCAGCCCCTAGAAATTTATTTAAAACAAAGTTTTGCATTTACCTGAGGCGGGGGTGAGGGGGTAAGGAGGGAACCCAGCACCTTCACACTGAGCTACATCCCCTGGCCTTTTATGTATATATATTTTTTGTTTTGTGTTTTTTGAGATGGACTTGCTAAGTTGCTCTTGATCCTCCCACCTCAGCCTCACAGGGTACTGGGATTACAGATATGAGCCACTGTTCCCAGCCACGATATAAGTTTCACGTTCTGTACACGCCTGACACGGCATCCTGGGCCCCCTGCCAGGACCTGGCACCCAGCATCCATCACCCTCAGTACACGCAGCCTTCTGACTCATCCCTGCAGTGCAGTGTCTTCCAAAAACCTCAGTGCTGGGCCTGTCATCAGCGTGCTGAACCGCCAGCTGGGTGACATTTAGAACCACATCCAGGCACCTTGACCTGGTCTCCGTGCCATGCCTGGCCATTTGCGATAAATCTCCGTGCCCTCTCCTCTCAGCCTCTTCCTACTCACTGGTCTCCCCACTTGTGGCTGAGCTGGAACCTTACAGGGTCACGCGCTCTCTACCCTGGCTGGAGCCCACGCTGTCCCTGACCTGCAGCTGGAAGCACTAGCATTGGTCTCCTCCCTCCCTCCCTCCCTCCCTCCTTGCTGTGGCCTTCTGGTCTTTCTCAGTCAGGAGGAAGTCTTCCTATACTACCCACACCCTGCCTTTCCCGCACATTCCCCACAGACCAGAAGTCACACGCTGCTCAGCCAGGGAGGGGGCTCTCACGTACTCCACCCTGTGAGTGCTCCAACGAGGACCTCGAGGCATTAGAGCCCCATCCATCTCCTGTGCTTCCCTCTCTAATACCAGATGAATACTGTACTATGACACCCCTATAACCTCTCCCCCACACAACCATGGAAGGCCAGAAGAAAGCAAAAAAAATGAAAGGAATCAATATATGCAGGAAGGCCAGGAATATGCTTTGCAGCCAGCCCGAGTATCTGCCTGGCAAGCACTAGGTCCTGAGTTCAATTCCTGGTACCAAAAAAAGAAAAAGAAAAGAAAAGATTGTATTATATTAAATACATGTTCCAGGGGCTGGGGAGATGGCTCAGTAGAATAAGCACTTGCCTGGCAAGTACAAGGGTCTGAGTTCAATCTCAAGTGAGAGGGCCTGAGTTCAATCCCCAGTTCTACCAATAAATAAATAAATACATGCATCAGCACTTGGGAGGTATGAGAATTGCTATAAGTCTGAGACCAACCTGGGTTACAAAGTGAGCTCAAAGCCTGCCTAAAGTCTGGAGTGAGACCCTGTCTCAAAAAAAAATGCACCATAGGGGTGTGTGTGGTCAGTCCATCAGTCCTATGATAAAGCTGTCACCCCCTGAAAGTGTGGCATGAATGCACAGGACAGCATGATAGTTTCTGAGAGCTGCAAAGTGTAGGAGTAGAGGTGTATTTGAGCCGCGCCTTGCATGAACTGCCAACAGGCAGAAAAAAACAAGTAACCATGTTCAAAGCAGAGGAAATCACAGCAAAGTTCAGAGGCGATCAGATTAGATCAGGAAGATCACGAGCAAACAAGAATAAAAATGAAGGCCCGGGAGCACTTCATTGTCCAGTATGAGTTTCAGCACTTTGGCAACCATTAAACAGTTTTGAGTATAACCCTGATGTAATCCATTTGTGGCCCAGGAGTTTAGCTCAGTGGAACAGCTCCTGCCTTACAAACATGAGGTCCTCAGGGCCAGGGAGATGGCTCAGTGGAATAAGTGCTTCCCTGGCAAATGCAAGGGCCTGAGTTCAATCCCTGGTTCCATTTGAAAAAAGACAAAAAAAAAAATGAGGTCCTGAGTTCAATTCCTGATTGAAAAAAATAAAACAAAATCCAGGGCCCGGCCAAATAGCTTAGTGGATTAAAGCACCTGCAAGCAAGTATAGGAACTGGGGGTTCGATCCCCAGTCCTGCCATGCCGGCTCCACCACCCCTCCCATGTGCTTGAGACAGCTATTGAGACTGAGCATGATGGTGCACGCCTGTAATCCCAGCTCTTAGGAAGCTGTAAACAGGAAGATCACTAGGAGTCTGATCTAGTAATGAAAGCCTGAACACCCTGTAGACCCTTCCCTAAAGCACAAAACAAAACAAAACAAAACAATCCATCTATGTGAGGATCTTGGATTTGTTTTACTTGTTTTTGCAGTACTTGGGGTTGTTAGGCCTTTGCACTAAGAGACATCCTTAACCGTTTTCTTTTTTTTTTTTTTTTTTTCGTTTGGAGACAGGTTTTTTTCTAAATTGCCCAGGTGGGGCTCTAGTGCTCAATCTTCTTGCCTCAGCCTCCCAGAATACTTGGCTCTAAACTGTTTGAACATATATTGTATTCAATGTTATTTTTACTACAAACTAAACATGGTTATTTGGCCATTTGTGACCTCCATGGTTATTTGAAGATCAAATCCAAGGCCTCAGGCACAGTAGGCAAATCTTCTAGCCCTGAGCTACAGCACCCTAAACTGTGTTTTTTTATTGTTTTGTTGTTTTAAGTACTGGGGATTGAAACCGGAACCTTCACACTGAGCTAATTTCCCAGCCCTTTCTAAATTTTTTGAGACAAGAGGGGGTCTTGTTGCCCAAGCTAGGCTTGAACTTTTGATCCTTCTGCTTCAGCCTCCTAGAGTGCTGTGATTACAGTCATGTGTCACCAAAATCGGTTTGTTTTTGGTTTCTTTTATTCCAGAAAAATATATATGAGTAAAGACCTCTATAACTGTACCAGCTAGAGTTGATGACTGTTAATATCATAGATTAATGTTCCATGCTTTGTTCCTGTGGCATAGTCATGGGCATATTTTTTTGTGTACATTTATTTATTTAATTATTGGTACCAAGGATCAAACTCAGGACTCCGCACTTGGTAGACAGGCACTTATGCCTGCTACGCCATCTCTGCAGCCCTTCTATACACTTACATATAAGAATGAGGGGCCAGGGAGATGGCTCAGTAGAGTAGGTGTTTGCCTGGCAAGGGCAAGGGCCTGAGTTCAATCCCCAGTTCTGCCAAAAAAAAAAAAAAAAAGGATGAGACCATTCTAGTCAGGCATAGTGGCACATGCCTATAATCTCAGCACTCTGGAAGCTGAAGCAGGAGGATCATTGCAAGCTGGAGACCAGCCTGGGCTACAAAGTGAGCTCAAAGCCAGCCTAAACTGAATAACAAGACCCTGTCTCAAAAAAAAGGAATGAAATCAATCTAAGCCTGTTTTTACCCCCCTTTTTTGGAGGAGGGTCATTGCTCGTATCTTTTATGAGGACATGAATTATATAAATATTATTAGCAACTACAGAAACATGAGGTTGTGGTTTTTCACTGGTGTTCAACATAAAAATTATATCTTATTTCACTTACAGGCTAAGACACATTAAAAATGGCTAATATGCAGTTTTGGTGGGGCTCTAGCAAAGCCCTCCAGGTAATTAGTAAGAATAAAATACTGGGACTTGAACCCAGGCTTTTCCCTCTAAGCTGTATCACCTCCTACTGTAGTCACTTTCTCATGGCTCAGTCCCCATTCCTGTCACCCATCACATACAGGGGAGAGGCTAATGTGGGTCCTCAGGTTCAAATGCAGACTACAGCTGCTAGAAGGGTCTAGGCTGAGGAAAGCTGCCCACACTGTGGGGGTGGGGAGGCAGTGAGCTGGGGGTTCACCCAACCCCTTCCTGCCCCTGACCAGACCCCACCTCCTAAGGACCAGCTGCTGCTGCTGGGTCCATTCCTTTCCAAAGCCCCTCCTGCCAGCACAGCAGGCTCTCAGGGGTATCTAGGTATGAGCTACAATGCCAGGGCCCTCCACCATGTTTGGTTTTCAGAGTCTCCCCAAGTTGCTAAGTTGCCCAGGAGGGGCTTGAATTTGCAATCCTGTGCTTCAGCATCCCCAGGTGCTAAGATTACCAGCATGGGCCCCCATGCCCAGATATTTTTCAAAAGTTAAAGTACATGTATTTTTCAATTAACAATTCCATTTCTGCAAAATTTTCATACAGGTTGACCTTAGAATTTTATAAGAATAGATTCAAAAGAGATATTTATTTATTTGTTTGTTTGTTTGTTTGTTTGTTTTTCTTCTGTTAGACAGGATCTCTAGGGACCTGGGGAGATAGCTCATAGAGTAAGCACTTGCTTGACAAGTGCAGGGTCCTGAATTCAATCCCCAGTACCACAAAAAAAAAAAAAAAAAAAAAGACAGGATCTCTATGCAGCTCAGGCTGGCCTTGAGCTCACTTTGTAGCCCAGGCTAGTCTCTAACTCTTAAGGTTCCTCCTGCCTCAGCCTCCAGGGTGCTGGGATTACAGGCATGCACCACCACACCTAGCCACTATATTCATCTTGACATGATTTTTTCTTTTTTTTTTTGTACTTGGATCAAACAGCCACACACTTGCCAAACAGACACTGTCTCTGGGCTATATCCCCAATAGCTTGACATGTTTTGACCTTACCAAATTAATTCTATTTACAGCTAATGTTCACTGTCTATTGTTTACTCTTTACTCTCTGTTCCACTCCAATCATCTTGGAGAATTAATAATCTTCCTAGAATTTATTTATTTATTTTTATTTATTTATTTTTGTGGAACTGGGGATTGAATCTTCTTAGAATTTAGCAGGAAATAAATGAAGCACTTTTTTCATTTTCCTCTAAAAAAGCCTATATCTTTCTATCATCTCTCCCAATCTTGATTAGCTTTAGAATACACACTATCCCACTTATTTCATTGCACTTTCTGGTGTTCAGCTTCTTCCAAATTTTGCTTTCTTCCCAGGGGAAGGGTCATTTTTCCTGGTAAAGTGAATCATCCCACTTTTGAGGTAAATGCTACCTGGGTCTTATCGCCGAGGGGCTTCGGTGCATTCCCAGGTGGTTTAAGCTGTGACTAGAATGTTGACTCTTTAGCTATCTGCAGATAGGTGGGGCCAAGGCCCTGTCCTGCCACTGATACTGCCCAGCAGAGAGGTAGGTGGGGGGCAGCGAAGAATGCTGTTCCGCGTGTCCTGCCGGATAGGAATGTCTGAGGCTTTTCCTGGGGCTCCTTCAGTTCTCTGTGTAGGCTGCAGGTGCCGAGATCAAAGGGCAGCTGAAGAACACCAGTAAACAGCCTCATTCTTAGTACCTGAAAGGGGCAAGGACTGCTGGGGCCGAAAGGTGAAAGGGCACCCATAAATCCTTCACTCAGCCATGCCCAAAGACAACAGGATGGCTCTTTTCAAATACTTTTAATTTTTCAAATTCCAGCTGAGACTCTAATGGCAAAAATAATCTTAACCCTGTATCTTTCTATTTAGAGCTAGAGATTCATTCATTCATTCATTCAAATGTTTATAAGTACCAGCTATATGCATGAAACAGGGAAAGCTTCCAAAAATTCAGAAATTTCAAGTAATTATATATATATATATACTCCCCCCGTACCACAGATTGAACTCGGGACCTTGCACTTGCCAGGCAGGCGGTTACACCACTGAGCTATCTCCCCATCCCTATCAAGTATATATCTTTAATTTTATTGTATTTTTTTGGTTAGATTGTTTTTTAGGGGAGGTTTATGTTTTGGTTTTGGTGCTGAGGACCGAACCCAGGGCTTCCAGCTTGCTAGGCAAGCATTCTACCACTGAGCCAAATCTCCAGCCCCCCAA
>NW_004524864.1:278711-284383 GCF_000260255.1 Octodon degus
GCCCTTACGCTTGCCAGGGAAGCACTTATTATTCCACTGAGCCATCTCCCCGGCCCCCCAAGTATATATTTTTAAAGAGGAATAATAAATCAGTACCTTATTAGCAATCCTAATATTTATATAATTTATCACTTTTTCTAGGATGTAAAGATCACATATGGACAATATATTTGTAGGACTCTTTTTTTTTAAGATATGAAACAGAGAATTAATAAACATGTCACTTTATTTTTATTTATTTATTTATTTTTTGGCGGAACTGGGGATTGAACTCAGGCCCTTGTGCTTGCCAGACAAGCGCTTGTTCTACTGAGCCATCTCCTCGGCCCATTTGTAGGACTCTTGAGGTTTCAGAGAATAAAATAGTGAAAATTCTTCACCTTTAACCATAAGACGGGGGGCCAGTGAGACAGCTCAAGGGTCTAAAGCTCCTGTTTAGGCAAGCTTAGGCAAGCATGCAGGGACCATGGTTCAATCTCCAGCACCACATGCTGCACCACATCACCAATTAGATAACAAAATAACAATAATGATAGTAAATAAATAGAACTGAGGAGCTGAGTGTGGATGTGTAGGCCTGTAATCCCAGCATTTCTAAGAGGCTGAGGCAGGAGCATTGAAAATTTGAACTCAACCTGGAAAGTATAGTTACCTTATGATACCCTACCTCAAAATTTTAAAAAATGAGGGCTGGCCAGATAGCTCAGTGGACTCAATCTCCTGCTTTGGCAGAGTGCAACAGTGGGGGTTTGATCCCCGGGGTGCGCGAGAGGTCAATTGAGAGTGGGCGTGGTGGCACGTGCCTGTAATCCCAGCACTTGGAAGGCTGAAAACAGGAGGATCACTATGAGTCCGATCTACACAGTGAGACCCTATAGACCCTGTCCTAAATTCTTTTTGTGTTTTTTTTTCCTGGTAGAACCAGGGATTGAACTCAGACCCTTGCACTTCCAGGGAAGCACTTATTCTATTGAGCCATCTCCCCAGTCCCAGCTCCTGCCCCCGCAAATTTTTTTTTATTACTATTTTTTTTTTAATAAAATTAAAAACTGTCTTAAAGGCTGAGGAAGTTACCCAGTATGAAGGCCCTGGGTTCAATCCCTAGAACCACAGTGAATTAATTAATTGACAGAGGCACAGGGGTTTTTGTTTGTTTGTTTGTTTTGTGGAACCAGGGATTGAACTCAGTCCCTTGCACTTGCCAGGGAAGCGCTTATTACACTGAGCCATCTCCCCAGCCCCCAACCCAGGGATTTTTAATGGCCCAACAAAGTCTTAGTATCATCTGCCCCATAATGAGTAAGGAAACACCAAAGTCTGTGCTGACACCTCTGTGACCCATCAGCCTTGCCCTGGTTCTGAAGACAAAGGAAGGAGGGCTGGGGGTATAGTTCAGTGTGGAGCATTGGCCCTCGGTTCTGTCCTCAGCACCAGGAATTTTTTAAAAAGAGAACTGAGGGGCGAAGTGTCAGAAGCTGCTGCCTGCCAGACCCCCAGTGGCTTCTCTCCAGCAGGCCTCTGCTGGAGCATGGCTCTGATGACCAGCACAGCAACCAAGCTGGAAGGCACTGGAAAGGTGGGAGTAGACAAAGGGCGGGGCAGGTGTGGTGGCACACGCATGCCTGTGGTCGCAGCATGCTGGGAGCTGAAGCAGGAGAGCTGCAAGTTAGAGCCCAGCCTGGGCAGCTAAGCAAATGATCAAGAACCTGCCTCAAAATTGGGGGCGTGGGGGCTAGGATGTAGATGAGTCTGAAGGCCCTGGGCAAATCCCAGCACTGGGGGCAGAAAAGAAAGAAGGAAACACAGGGGCTAGGGTGGTAACTCAGGAGTAGAAAAGTGCCTGGCTAGTGTGCATGGAAGTTTAAGGCTTTGGGTTCAATCCCAAGCCCTGGAAGAAGAGGAGGAGGGAGAGGGGGGAAGAAGAGGGGAGGTAGGAGAGGGAGGTGAATGGGAGGAGAAAGAAAAAGGGAGGGGAGGGAGGGGAAAGAGGAGGAGGAGGTTACTGTGAAGAGAAAAATACTGCAGTAAGATTGTCCTCATGCCCTAGTGCCAGGACTGAGGGGCTCAGCTGGTGCCAGTCTGCTCCTGGCTCCTCTGGGCTGCTCCACAATGCACTGGCAATGTCCCAGCCTCCTAAGAGGCCTTCTTTCTCTCTGGCCTCCTACCCTTCCTCTTCATTAAGCTCCACCCCCACGATAGCAGCACCTCTGCTGGAGAGTGTGTGTGCACTGTTGTGGTAATCAGTGGGCAGCTGTGGCCCAAGGATTCTAGTATGCAAGTACTTTGCTCAGCGCCCCACTGTTGAGGAGCATGATAAACTCTCACTGCTGGCTCAGTCCACTCCATGGAGGCATCCCACTGTCCAGCCTGTCTGTGTGCCCAACCTGTCCCTCAGGTCCCAGTGCTAGGAGGAGATCAACAGTGCCACAGTGTTCATGTTCCTGCACCCCCAAGTGTACTACCCATTGCAGCCCCAAAGCCCAGAACTAGCAATGAGCCACAGCTCTGCTCCCAGGAGAAGAGATGTCATTTTGCACAGGTAGATGTGTGGGAAACAGGCCACCTAGCCCTTGTCCTGGGGCAGCTCCAGGCAGCCCTGCACTCTGGGAACCTGTCCCCTGTGGGTGAGGGAGACCTGAGCAGTAAGAACAGAGTGCACCTTCTGGACTGCTCCACATGGCTCTTTGGCCTCCTGCCCACTGTGTCCTGTCCTCTCCATAACCAGCTGTAACTTGAGCACAGGGGTTTGGGTTTCTTGCCTATTCCAGCCTGCGCCTTTCCCATGTCCTCTCCACACCCTACCAGGTACATAGTAAAGGCATTTTTCTCAACGTCATCCTGAAGGAATCATTCAGAAATTCCTAGGTTTAGAAAGCTGTTATTTCTTGTTGTTTTTATTATGATATTATCTCATCCAAGAACTGCTACTAGGTGACAACAGAGAGTGAAGTTAGAAGCAACAAAATGGACCACCTGGGATGGGGGGTAAGGATGCCTTGGCTTAAAGGGAGACAGGGCCATAGAGTGTGGTGACCACAAGCACCACACTGGTGCCACGTAGCCTGGGGCTCATGGGTGGAAAAGGAACAATAAACAGAGAATTGCAGCAGGGATATGGCTCAGCAGCACAGCGTCTGCCTTCTGCCTCACAAGGGCCTGCTTTGCAAGCACAGCTTCTGAGTTAGAATCCCAGTACCAAGAAAGAGAGAAAGAAACAAAGAAAAAGAAAAGAGGATACCACTAGGAAGAATGTATGCAATGTGTTAATTATTGAAACTGTTCTACCAATTTGGTTTGAAACTGTCTCATTGCTATTTGTTTCTCAATAAAATTATGGAAAAAAAAAAAAAGAAAAGAGGAGAGGAGAAGAGAGGAAAGGAAAGAATTGTGGAGATTTTTGATATAGAAATACTGAAGAGAGGCTCTCTGGTCCTGCGCGCCTGTCAGCAACCATTCTTCCAGTGCAGCTAGCAGCGATCCAGACAAGATAGTGAAGGTTGGAGTCAATGGATTTGGCCGTATTGGACACCTGGTCACCAGGGCTGCTTTTAACTCTGGCAAAGTGGATGTTGTGGCCATCAGTGACCCCTTCATTGACCTCAACTCCATGATCTACATGTTGCAGTACAGTTCCAACCACGGCAAGTTCCACGGCAAGCTCGTCATCAATGGAAAGGCCATCGCCATCTTCCAAGAGCAAGATCCTACCAACATTAAGTGGGGTGATGCTGGTACTGAGTACGTGGTGCAGTACTCGTGTCTTTTTTTTTTTAATTTCATATTCTTTATGGACAGTCATCACTTGCCCCAACAGCCATCTGAAGCCAAAAGTCCAGGTTATTAAAAATCACAAAGTCGTACAAGTGTTCTCCTCCCAGAAACTGTGTTCCTTTTGTCTCCATGAAATGGGTCTGTCTGCAAAGCCTTGCACTGCCAACATGACCCACCGGGCTAACAGGCTCATCAAAGTAGGGGCACAGCTGTTCTGGGAGAACACAGATCTCTGGGAGTATGAAACCAGTGACTGTACACAAATAAGCCTTTGGGATAGCAGTAGGTTGCTATAAAGTTATTAGGCTCATTATTTAGGTTCACATTGCAGAAGACGGCGCCAAGCCAGTTGAAGAGCTCCGGAGCCCTGCAGGACCCCTCTGGCTGGCTCTCTGTGGAGCTTGCTGCTCCGCAGCTCAGGGCACTGCAGATTTCTCAGTGTGCTCACTGCCACTCTGGGCTGCCGCTCTTGAATCTGAAATTTGTGAAGTATGACATCAGTGTCGACTCTTCTGTACCTGTCTGATGCCAAGCCAAAAGGAAATCAAATTTCAATGTCTTCTTTTCTTTCAAGCACCAAGATACTCTTTCATACTTCTTGGAATGCAGGTTAAGGGCTAAATCCATCAAATCAATGGAAACAATGAATTTCATAATTTTCCTGCCAGAATACTGAGATGGACAACCTTGAAGTCCAGTTTCTTCATAAGTGTCTTTATCCAGTGATAAAATTAATTTCCCATTTGGTGGTAGTGCAACAATGTTATCTTCATCAATTTTTATACTGTACCTCTGTGCACAGCATGAACCTTTCTTCACAAAAGTGTTGATGAACTCACTTGTAATTAACTCATGAAGAGGTAAGTTCTTCACAGAGTAATAGGGTCCCATTTCCATGACCAGGCTTTTCAGTTCTTTTGATAGTAACCCACATTCCAGAATCAGGAAAGAAATTTTGTAATTGTGATAGTGCGTCTCCCTGAGATGCCAGTGGTGTGACTTGTCGTGGCCAAAGTTGGGCTTCTCGCAGACTAGTAAGTGCAGGGCGTCTCTCGAAGTCTGCGCGGAGTGGCCATGCTTGTGGTGATTTGGTGTGTCCCGCCCCTCCATGAGCTGGGTGAGCCAGTAGTCGTGTCTGCACCACCGTGGAGAAAGTCGGGGTTCACCTGAAGGGTGGTGCCAAAAGAATCATCGTCTCTGCCCCTTCTGCCGATGCCCCCGTGTTTGTGATGGGTGCGAATCACGGGAAGTAGGACAACTCCCTCAAGATTGTCAGCAATGTCTCCTGTACCACCAACTGCTTAACCCCGCTGGCCAAGGTCATCCATGCATGACTTCAGCAACATGGGGGGATTCATGACCACAGTCTACACCGTCACTGCCACCCAGAAGACAGAGGACAGTGGACAGCCCCTCTGGGAAGCTGTGATGTGATGACCGCGGGGCTGCTCAGAACATCATCCCTACATCCACTGGCTCTGCCAAGGCCGTGGGCAAGGTCATCCTGCAGCTGAACAAGCTCACAGGCGGCTGGGGAGGTGGCTCAGTGGAATAAGCGCTTCCCTGGCAAGTGCAAGGATCTGAGTTCAATCCCCAGTTCCGCAAAAAAAAAGAACCTCACAGGCATGGCCTTCCATGTGCCCGCTCCCAACATGTCAGTGGTGGATCTGACCTGCTGCCTGGAGAAAGTGGCTAAATACGATGACATCAAGAAGGTGGTGAAGCAGGCATCAGATGGTCCCCTCAAAAGCATCCTGGACTATACTGAAGACCAGGTTGTGTCTTGTGACTTCAAAAGTGGCATCTACTGTTCCAGCTTTGACACTGGGGCTGGCATCACCCTGAATGACCACTTGGGTTTGTTTTTTTTTTTGTTCTGTTTTGTTTTCATCTGAGACAGA
>NW_004524864.1:284550-285834 GCF_000260255.1 Octodon degus
ATAAATAAATTATTGATTCAATAGTACTGATCACAGGAAAAAAAAAATTCCTGATTAAGTATATTCCACTGTCCAGGCAGCAGTTATTTTTAAAACTTCATTCAGTACTGTCTTGACGGGGCCGGGGAGATGGCTCAGTGGAATAAGTGCTTCCCTGGCAAGAGCAAGGGCCTGAGTTCAATCCCCGGTTCCGCAAAAACAAAAACAAAACAAAAAAAGTATTGTCTTGACCATGATTAAAAGAGGACATCGTCCTGTGACCTCCCAGAGTGTAAATGTGCTGCAGCTCCTGTGCAACTCCTCACAGTCCTAGCTTGGTCCTCCTCCAGTGCCTCCTCTTGGAGTTGCACTGATTTTACTACCTGTCTTCCTACAAATCCACTGAGGAATGGGGTGATTCTGCTTTTGCTTCTTGGCCAGGAACTGTTTGATTCTGAAAGTCTCATGAGAAGACATGGTGCGGGTAGGAGGCGAGAGCACGCACTCGGTACACTGAAGCAGAAGAGTGAATGACCACTTGGTCAAGCTCATTTCCTAGTATGACAGTGAGTTCAGCTACAGCAACAGGGTGGTGGACCTCATGATCCACATGGCCTCCAAGGAATAAGTGGCTCCTCCACCCCAGCCCAGTGAGACCAGAGGGACGGAGAGGCCACACTGCAGAAGTCACTGCCCTACTCAGCCCCAACACTGAGAATCTCCCCTCAGAGCTTCCAGCCCAGGCACCCTGGAAGAGGAGGGGCCTCGGCAGCCCTGGCTCGCTGCCTTTGCACACCATCAATAAAGCCCGCTGTACCCAGAAAAAAATAAAGGAACGAATAAGAAATATCGAAGACATAGGAGGCTAGTCAACACACAGTAGGAGAGTAGTCAACACACAGGGTTGTGTCTAAGGAAAATATTCCATGCCCTTGACTCTGTTGGAGGGGTTTCCTTCTTTGAGTCACCAGACCGCAGGCAGGAAATCAATCCAGAACAGAAGGTGCCCTCTCTTTCACCTCCTTGGCATTGTCCAAAGAAACGGGAATGACTCAGGGAGGCAGATGTGGAGAAATGGACCCTCCTGGGAACTGAGTCTTCCCAGGGCGAGGATCTGTCTGCAGATGTTTTCTGCAGAGTCCTGCACAACCCAGCTTACCTCTGACTGATCTCTCCCCTCCTGTAAAGTCTCTGGGTTTGCTCATCACTGTTGCCTGGGTTCTTCTACTCTGTTCCTCTAATTGTGAGCATTGCTTCTAGCCTTTTCTTTCTTTCTTTCTTTCTTTTTTTTTTTTTTTTTTTTTT
>NW_004524864.1:285994-286759 GCF_000260255.1 Octodon degus
TCAGAACCGGGGATTGAACTCAGACCCTTGCGCTTGCCAGGGAAGTGCATATTCCACTGAGCCATCTCCACGGCCCCTCATCTCTTTCTATAAGTAAATTCACTTATAGCATTTTATCACTTGGGTGTTTTGCTTTTTGTTTTTTTGTTTTTTTTTTTTTTTTTTTTGGTTTGGTTTTTTTCCTGAAGGTCTCAATTCTCAACTGTCTTGGTACCTGTTGCTTTCACCTTCGGTTTGGTTCGGTTTGGTTTTGCTGCACTCTTTCCCACTCTGCTTCCCGCGCTGTGCTCTCTCCCAGCTGGCTTACTAGTCCCGCAGCAACACCTCTGGGGGTGGGGGATGAAAGAAAGGAAGAGAGGCCTGGAATTTGGGGCCCAACTCAGCCCCTGCTGGTAAAACTCCCGCAGCAAATCCTGTCAGATGTTAGTCTACCCTCTGTGTCCCCTTCCTTCCAGATTAACTGTTCTTTCTCCCTGAGTTTCAGGACTTTTACACACCTATGCTTCTCTGGTGGATCTTGAGAAGTGATTATCTCTTAAAATCTGTGACTACTTTCCTTGTAACCACAGATCTTTCTTCACTACCATGAGATAAGGACACCATAATTTAAGCACTACGTGAATACACTTGGAGTGCTCTAGAAAAGAAAAATATGTGAGGAAAGAATGTTAGAGAAGAGGGCCAGGGATACAGCTCAGTGGCACAGCGCCTGCCTGGCAAGCGTGAGGTCTTGAGTTTGATTCCTGGTATAAAAAAATAAAAAAA
>NW_004524864.1:288456-289330 GCF_000260255.1 Octodon degus
GAAGAAGAAGAAGAAGAAGAAGAAGAAGAAGAAGAAGAAGAAGAAGAAGAAGAAGAAGAAGAAGAAGGTTAGAGAAGACACTTAGCAATAAATTTTGTCAACAGTGCTACTCCTTTCATGTAAGGCAAAGATACCCACCGGGGACTGGAACTGTCCTGCTCAGAGATTCTCAATACCATTTCTCTCCATGCTTGTAGAGCAGCCAGCTGGATGGGGTGTGCTCAGACTTTCGCTCCCACTTTCCAGGGCTTCCTTGGGCCCCTGCCTGCCCGGAGAGCTTGCTAGACACCAGGACCTGAGGCCCGACCAAGCCCTAACCTTAGAGGTCCTGTCTGCTTGTCTGCAGACATAGAAGTGTGCGGCTCCCAGGACAGGGTGACCTGCTGCTGCTCCTGGATGCAGTGTGAGACGCTGTGGTCCTCTAACGACCTCCAGCACCAGTGACAGCAGGTGTAAGCAGTACATATGTTTGTGACCACCGCATCATGCCTTAAGTAAAAGTATATTTTTCAGGCTGGAGAGATAGCTCAGCACCTGCTTGGCAAACACAAGGTCCCAAATTCAATCCCTAGGGCCCAGGGAGATAGCTCAGTAGAATAAGTGCTTGCCTGGCAAGCACAGGGTCCTGAGTTCAATCCCCAGGACCACCCCCCCACCAAAAACAAAAAACTACAATGCCAAGTTCAATCCCCAGTACCAGAAAATAAATAAATAAAAGTACATTTTTATTTGGGAATGAAGGAATATGAATGATCAAATCAGGAAGTTTTTGTTGTTCTTTTTCAGTACTAGGAACAGAGGCCAGGGGCTGGGAGATAGCTTAGTAGAACAAGTGCTTGCCTGGCAATCACAAGGGCCTGAGTTCAATCCCCAA
>NW_004524864.1:289622-300454 GCF_000260255.1 Octodon degus
TTTTTATTTTTTTTCTTTGAGACAGCACTTCCCTAAGTCGCCCAGGCTAGACTCAAACTTGAAAGCCTCCTGCCTTGGCTTTTCAGAGTGCTGGGATTATAGGTGTGTACCACCATGCCTGGCTGGATTTGGGCTGTGGTCTGCCCCATTGTAATGTGGGCGTGCGGAGTTGGCCCAGGTCCCATGGAGCTAAAGCAGAGCAGTCCTTAGTATACTATGTGCTCCGACTCCCTGAACTCTCCCATGGGCCCAGGGATGCAAAACAGCAACAGTAAAATAGGGGGAGAAAAGTGCAAGTCATAGTCCCAACTTATAAATTTTGTATCTTTAAACTGAGCATTTAAAATTCTGAGGTTCAGGGGATGGGGAGATGGCTCACTCGGGGAGATAAGCACTTCACTGGTAAGCACAAGGGCCTGAGTTCAATCCCTGGTTCTGCAAAATAAATAACTAAATAAATAAATAAATAAATAAATAAATAAATAAATAAAATTCTGAGGTTAGGCTCTATATACATGATGGAGATAATGTTGCCCATTACCCCTACTGCATAAAAAATATTTTGGAGACCAATTAAAATAATACATATAGCTGGTCATGGTGACATAAACCTTTAATTCCAGCATTCTGAAGCAGGAGGATGCTTGTGAGTTTAAGATCAGCTTGGAGGGGCGAGGGAGATGGCTCAGTAGAATAAGCGCTTCCCAGGCAAGTGCAAGGGCTACAGAGTGAGCTTAAGGCCAGCCTGAACTTCATAGCATAGATCCTGTCTCAAAAAGCCCCCCACCTCACCCTTGGGGCCAATGAGATAGCTCAGCAGGCTAATCTGCCTCCTTAGGCAAGTGCAGGCAAGCGCAGGCAAGTGCAGGGACATGGTTCCATTATCAGCACCACATGCTGTGCCACCCCAGGGCAGGCTGAGTGGGTCAGAGAGTCTGGGCTGGAGTGACATATGCCTGTAATCCCAGTGCTGGGGAGGCTGAAAATAAGAGGATCACTACGAGTCCAAACTGTGTAGTGAACCCCTGTAACAATCAAATACATTAATAATAATAATAATAATAATAATAATAATAATAAAGAAAAAGAAAAAGTCCCATGTATTCCAGATACAGATATAGATACAGGGGTTGGTGAGATGGCTCAGTGGTCTAAAGCACCTACTTAGAACAAGCTAAACTAAACAAAGCACAGGGACTGCAGTTCAATCCCCCAGCACCACATGCCAGCCAGCCCCACCCCCTGGTGGGCTGAGCTGGCCACACACAACACACACACACACACACACACACACACACACAAAATAAATAAATGTAAAAAAAAAATTAAAAAAAAAAAGATAGGGCTGATGAGATGGCTCAGTGGTCTAAAGCACCTACTTGGAACAAGCTTAGCAAAGCAAAGGGACTGCGGTTCGATCCACCAGCACCACATGCCAGCCAGAACGCCCCCTGGTGGGCTGAGCTGGCCACACACACACACACACACACACAATAAATAAATAAATGTTTAAAAAAAAATAAAAATAAAAAAAAAGATAGATACAGGTATAGGAGGAGGTATAGACATAGACGTAGACGTAGACATAGACGGTTTTTCTCCTTGCAATGCTGAGGCTCAAACCTGGCAGTTACATACTAGACAAATGTCGTACTACAAAGCTGTACTCCCAGCCTTTAAGTTTTAACGTTTTGTTTGTTTGTTTGGGGTTTTTATTGGTACCAGATTGGTTCTGGTCCTAGTATAAATTGCTGAATCATTATGGTGGTCATCTAATATGGCTGAAGCCCTTCAAACAAAAGCCCATCCTCCCAAGATCACCTCCCTCCTTCTCCAACTCAGTCCAGGGTGCCATTTCCTTTCGCCCTTCCTGCTGCCTCAGGGAAGACCCCCAATCAATTTCTCAGGTAAACATGTAAACATCCCCTTCAAACTCCACCCCTGGCAAACAGCTATAAAAGCCTCAGCATTCCTTTGTTCTACTGCAGAGAATTTCTTATCTTCCCCAGATTCTCTCTGAGTCCTCAAAGATAATGAAGCCCTTTTTCCTTCTTCCTGTTTCTCTGCTGCTCTGGGCACCTGGAAAAACCTATCACCAGGGATTGAGCTCAGGACTTCGTAATTGTTTTTTGGTTTTTGGGTTTTTTAAATTTTTTTTTGCGGAACTGCAGATTGAACTCAGGCCCTTGAGCTTGCCAGGCAAGTGCTTATTCTACTGAGCCATCTCCCCGGCCCCAGGACTTCATAATTGGTACCAGGCAGGCACTTATGCCCGCTGAGCTCTCTCCCCAGCCCTATTTATATTATTATTATTATTATTATTATTATTTTCTGAGCCAGGGATTAAACTCAGGCCCTTGTTTTTTTGTTTTTTTTTTTAATTTTATTTATTTGTGTGTGTGTGTGTGTGTGTGTGTGTGTGGCCAGCTCAGCCCCCAGGGGGCGGGGCTGGCTGGCATGTGGTGCTGGGGGATTGAACCGTGGTCCCTGTGCTTTGCTAAGCTTGTTCAAAGTAGGTGCTTTAGACCACCGAGCCATCTCACCAGCCCCCCCCCCTTTTTTTTTTAATTATTTATTTATTGGTGGTACCAGGGATCAAACTCAATACCTTCCACTTGCCAGGCAGGCGCTTACGCCACTGAGCTGTATCCCCAGTCCCAAACTCAGGCCCTTGTACTTGCCAGGCAAGCGCTTATTCTATCAAGGTATCTCCCCGGTCCGTTTATTTTTAAGACAGATTCTCCTTGTGTAGTCCGGGACAGCATGGAACTCACAATGAAGCCAAGACTGACCTCAGATTCATAGGAATCCTGCCTCTGCCTCCCAAGTGTTGTGATTCAGACATAGGGCACCATCAAGATTTTTATTAAAATCCCATACACATACTAAGAAAAGCATGTAGCCCATTTATCTTTGTTTAGAATTAATCATTTATTGCCAAGACTATTGATCTAGAAATACCATTCCTCATTTCAGACTCAAGAGAACAGGTACCAAGGATTAACTGGCCAAAAATTGTGGCACAGGGCCATAATAATCTCAACACTGGGAGGTAAGACTGGAGGAGAAAAATTTCAAATTCCGCCCGGCAATGTAGTAGCTTAAGGTGACCCTGCCTCAAATTTTATTTTCTTATTTATTTATTTATTTATTGTATGTATTTAGTACAGGGTCTCACTAGAGTGATCCTCCTGTTTTCAGTCTCCTCAGCACTGGAATCACAGGTGCATGCGCCACCACCCCTAGTCTTGATGGCTGGCTCTGCTCACCCAGTGGCGAGGCCAGCACGGCATGTGGTGCAGGGGATTGAACCCAGTCCCTGTGCTTAGACTGCTGAGCTATCTCACCAGCCCTGAAATTTTAAAATGCTGGAAATCTAGCTCTGTCTGAAGACCCTGGATTCAATCCCCAGTGGGATATAGCTCAGTGGCACAGTGCCTGCTTGACTAGCACAAGGTCCTGAGTTCAATTCCTTTTTTTTTTTTTTTTTTTTTTTTTTGCAGAACTGGGGATTGAACTCAGACCCTTGCGCTTGCCAGACAAACACTTATTCTACTGAACCATCTCCCTGGCTCCATCAATTCCTGATACCAAAACAAAACAACAATAACTTATAGAAAGAAAGCTAGGCATGGTGGTGTGCACCTATAACTCCAACACTTGGGAGGTTGAAGCAGGAGGACTACCAAGAATTTAAGGCCTACCATGAGTTCAAGGCCATCCTGGACTAAGAGAGTTTGAGGCCAGCCTTAGCTACATGCCAGGAAATATATAGGGTAAATACAGATAATAAAAGTAAAAAAATAAAATATGCACCCCTTTTTCCCCTTCTCTGCTGTTAGATGTATAGTTCAGTAAAACGGGAGGGAGGACTGCACCCTGATTACAACAGCACTAGATAACAAATTCTTTCTCTCTGAGGGTTTCAATTCTAACTGCCCAGCACTACTAAAGAATTTAATACTTTCAAAACTTGAACATGAACAGGGCATGGTGTAGGTTGCAGCAAGAGGGTCACCGAGAGTTCAAAGCCAGCCTGAACTGTTTTGTAAAAAAAAAACCCTGAACTTGTGACAAGTAGCTCCTAGAGGCTGTGCCTTCATTCTGGGTGGCAATCAGACACAGGTACATGGGCTTGAGTAACATGACAGTAAAAGGAAGCACAAAGCCTGTGTCACTGTTTCAGGAAGAAGGCCAGGTTTGCAGCAAAGCTGCAACAAATCTGCGCAGCTTTTTGCTCTTCCTCCCCCCTCCTTGCTTCTGTTGTTGCTGTTTTTAGTTTTTTCTTTTTCTTCCCTGCCCCCCCTAGCCAGGCATTGAACTCAGGGCCTTGTGCTTGCCAGGCAAGTGCTTATTCTACTGAGCTATCTCCCAGACCCTGTATTTAATTTTTTTTAAGGTGGGGTCTCAGTCTGTGGAGACCAGGCTGGGCTTGAACTCAAATTGATCCTCCTGCCTCAGCCTCCCGAGTACTACCATCACAGGTGTAAGCTACCACACCCTCCTTCTGCATCACACCCTCCTCCTTTACAGTGGTTGTCCCTTCCTTCCCTTGTGTCTTCTGTTTCATATTTGCATCCCTTTGTCTGCTTCTCTTAGATTGATTTTTCACCTTGACCCCACATCATTTGGGGAGCAAGGCCGCCTGCTCTGGTTCTTCTCCGTAGCTGCCTTCCCCATCTTTGCTCACGTCTCATCGAGCTCCATGGCCCATGCAGAAGTGTCCCATGAGTCTCTCCCAAGGCTTCTCACACCCTGGCCCTCTGCTGAGATGGGGCTCTTAAGAGGCCATGCCCCCTCCCGGCCTCCAGGAAATTCTTCCTACATTCCCACCCTGCTTCTACTCAGCAGCAGCTCTAATCTTAAGTGTTTCTTTCGCCTTCAGCCTTCCTCAGGAAAAAGAAAAAAGAAAAACAATACAATGCTCCGGAAGGATTAGTCAGCTAAGTTGCTTAAGGGCCTGAAAAAGGTGTATGGGTGTGGGAGGGCTGTTAATCAGAAATAGTGTCTGTGATGGGGGGGGAGACCCGAAGCCCACCCAACTCACTTTTGTCTCTTCCACTCAGTTCCTCTGTTTATGTCTGTGTTTAGTTCTTAGAAAGTCCCTAGTAAATATTTACCAATGTATGAAAACAGTGACTGTATGGGCAGGAAAACCCTAAACTTATTCTAGGCAGCCAAGTTAAGATAGGAATTATTATACAGTCAGAAGGGCGATGGGCTGTCCAGGAAGCCAGCATCAATACAAGACATCTGAATCCTGGCTAGGGGCGCACCTGGGAAGGCCAGGCCTCAGTGAAGACAGCAAAGCGCGCACACCTGGTGAGGGAGAAGCAGCAATTTGAGACTACAGCGTAATTACCACCACCTGGACCAGTGAGCCCAGCCAGCCTTCAGTGACCCAGGTGGGCCACCAGAGCGTCTGGACTCACCCCCTCCCCACATGCCTTTGTCCACTCCAGGCACCCTGCCACGCGCTTTGCTCCCCTTTGGGACCAGTAGTAGCCAAGACTGTACTTGTGACCCTGCAGGCAGGTTGTAGTTTGTCCATGTTGTACCCACACTGTGACTCTGCTGTACGAATGACCCCGAGGAAAGGCCCTGGTGGCCGGGCTCTGGGGTCCCCTCCCGGAAACCCGGGATCTACGCTAATCTCCCTATCTACGGTGAAAGTCTCCTAACTTCTTCCTTTGTTCCCGACTGCATCCTGCGACACCGGGGGACCTCAAACTCTGCGCGCCCGCCATCTGAGGAGCGGGGGGGCCGTGGTTCTCGTGGGCCCGTCGCTGGCACGTGCCGGCCAGGCGCGCTCTCCCGCGGCACTCCCAGGCCCCGCTGCCACTCTGGCTGCCTCGCAGCGGCGCTCCGACGACTCCCAAACAGCCCGGGTCTCCGCGCTCCTCCTCCACCGCCGCCCCACAGGGCTGTCTCCACGCTCCCTGCACCCTGCCGTCTCCACCAAAGGCCCTCCCGGCGCTTTTCATTCTCTTTCTTATCTCTCCCTCCACGGCCACTTTACCCAAAAATGGCCTGAGGAAGAAGCCGAACCGGCCCCAGCAGAGGCTGCGCCCGCGTCACCAGCGCGGGGGCGGGAGGCCGGGGAGGCTCCGTGCCACCGCGCACGTCCGGGTGGGGAAGGCGCCGCCCCCGGCCGCCGGCGCTGGGAGGGGCGCGGGCTGCGGCCATTGGCCGGAGAAAGTTGCAATTTTCAGGAATCGGAGGCATCTCTGGGGAGCCGTGAAATGAGGTTAGGCAATCGGCTTGCCTTGAGGGCAGATGGTTCCGCGCTAGAAATCTACCGCACCCCTTTCTCCTCCTGCTCGTCACCGCAGGCAGTGAGGTCTCATCTGAGGCTGGTTCGTTTTCTGTTCTGTCAGCCCCGTTTCACATGTCCAGCTTCTGCACGGCGTTCCATCATCACAGAATCTTTCGCCCTGTTCTCCCCTGCAACACGCTGATTATTATTTTTTTTTAAGTCAGTTTACTTTTGTGTTGTATGCAGTAACATCTGTACAGGTCGATGACTTGACAGGTTCACGTTTTTATATTGTGACCTCCATCTTAGTTATCACCTGGATTTGCAATTTCTCAGAAATTTATTTCTCCACCGTAATTCTTGTGGTTTCTGTCATTTTTCAGTTACATATTTAATTTATCTATCGATTTATTTATTTGAGACAGGCTCTCACTATGCAGTTCAGTCTGGCCTTGAGCTCACTTAGCAGGCCAGGCTGCTCTAGAGCTCACAAGGATCCTCCTGCCCCACACCTGGTTCAGTTACATCTTGATATAGGAGAAAAATAACTGCCAACCTGGTAGATGGCAGATCTGCCAAATTTGTGATCCTGCAAAACCAAGGGATGTAGTTGGGAACCAAAGGAAGAAGTTAGGAGACTTTCACTGAAGACAGGGAGAGGAGAAGAGATCCCGAGTTTCTAGGAGTGGACCCAAAAGGCCGGCCACCAGGGCCTTTCCTTAGGGTCATTTGTACAGCAGAGCCACACTGTGGGTACAACATGGACAAACTACAACCGGCCTGCAGGGTCACAAGTACAGCCTTGGCTACTACTGATCCCAAAGGGGAGCAAGGCGAGTGGCAGGGTGCCTGGAGTGGACAAAGGCATGTGGGGAGGGGGTGAGTCCAGACGCTCTGGTGGCCCACCTGGGTCACTGAAGGCTGGCTGGGCTCACTGGTCCAGGTGGTGGTAATTACGCTGTAGTCTCAAATTGCTGCTTCTCCCTCACCAGGTGTGCAGACTTTGCTGTCTTGTCTTCACTGAGGCCTCGCTTTCCCAGGTGCACCCTTAGCCAGGATTCAGATGTCTTGTATTGATTGATGCTGGCTTCCTGGACAGCCCATCGCCCTTCTGACTGTATAATAATTCCTATCTTAACTTGGCTGCCTATAACCCACTCCTGAGCTATCCTTAATTTCTTAGGGGACGGGCTGGAGAGATGGCTCAGTGGTCTAAAGCACCTACTTAGAACAAGCTAAGCCAAGCAAAGCACAGGGACCGTGGTTCAATCCCCCAGCACCACATGCCAGTCAGCCCCACCCCCAGGTGGGCTGAGCTGGACACACACACACACACACACACACACACACACACACACACACACAAATAAAAAAAATTTTTTTAAAATTTCTTAGGGGAGATGGGGCACAGTTTCAATCCAGCTGCTTCAAGCTGAGCAAGGTCCATGTGAAACCACAATCAGGGCCTTCTCCAGAGAGCTGAGGTAGAGGGCCTTGGGGAGAAGTTATGCTGGGGTTTACCAGTTTGGAACTCCCTTCACAAGGTGGATCTAGTAGATCACGTAGAAGGAATCCAGCACATGAATCACTGATTCCATTTGCATCATCGTTTGGAATCTGGGCTCCTCTAGGCGAGAATAAACAATTTTTACCAAGTGACTAAAGCACATATGACCACAGCATGTTTTGGTACTGTGAATTCAATTCATGACCTCATGCTTCCTAGGCAGGCACTGTGCTGCTGAGCCATAGACATTATTTTTAAAGGATTAGACTAGGAAATACAACCAGCTGGGTTCCAGCCCTGTCTTCTCATGGAGGATAGCTATAGCCTTGACATTTTGTATTGTTTTAAGGTGTTTTTCTTTCTTGCTTTTTTCTTTTATTTATTTATTTATTTATTTTTTGGCAGTAGCAGGGATTGAACTCAGGACCCTGTGCTTGCCAGGGAAGTGCTTATTCCACTGCGCTATCTCCCTGGCCCCTAAAAAAATATTAAATTTTTATTGTTGAGTCTCGTGGTTTTTTTGTTTGGTTGGTTGTTTGTTTGTTTGTTTGTTTGTTTTTTTTTTTTTTTTTGAGGAACCAGTGATTGAACTCAGGCCCTTGTGCTTGCCAGGGAAGCGCTTATTCTACTGGGCTACCTACCCCCCTCCCGCCCCATTTTAAGGTATTTTTCTATCTGTAATGCATTATTTATCTAAAGACAACAGGTTTCATTTATTAGTGCACAAGTTCCTCCAGTTTTTTTGTTTTTTTTTTTCCCAGAACCGGGGATTAAACTCAGGCCCTTGCGCTTGCCAGGGAAGCGCTTATTCCACTGAGTCATCTCCCCGGTCCCTTTCCTCCAGTTTTACATGTAAGAAGAATGGAGAGTTTTGTGGTGCTTTTTTGTTTGTTTGTTTGAGACATAGTTTTGCTATGCAGTTCAGACTGGCCTTGAACTCACATTGTAGCCAAAACTGATCTCAAATTTGTAGTAGTTCTCCCGTCTGACTTTCATGAGTGCTGTGATTACAGGTGTGCACCACCACACTCTGTTAGTTCTGTTGTTTTTTGATTTTTATTTTTTTTATTTTTTTTTTTTTTTGGTGGAACCAGGGATTGAACTCAGGCCCTTGCGCTTGCCAGGGAAGTGCTTATTCCACTGAGTCATCTCCCTGGCCCCCTATCCTAACTATTTTGTATATATAAATACAAAATGATCTTTCCTTTGTATCCTTTTTTTAAAAATCTTTTTTTGGTCTGGTCAGAGGTGGATATTCTATTGGCATATATTTATAGATATTCTATTTATAGATATTCTATCTATAAATACTATAGGTGTTTGAATTCAGCTAAACAACCCAACACTGTCTAGCAGTCTATAATATTAGCAGGTTATCCTCAGAAGTTATTGACTTGAGCCTCTTACAGCTCATCATATTAATATGGCTTTACTTTATATACCTCACTTTTATACTTTTCTGCTGGATGGCTAAGACCAAGATAAAGCAAGACCTGTATAGCAAGAAATGTAACTTTTGTATCTGATAAGGTCAGTCAAGTCCCCTCAGGATTTATTCTGTAGCCCTGTACTGCACTTTGTAGATCCTTTGTCAGTGTCAGCCATGAAGATGAGTTATGGCCATTGCTTGACCAATTTGCTCTCTGTGAAAGCCTGAGAGAATGTTTTCTCTCCATGTGACTGACTCTCCCCAGACACACTATACATCATCAATCACATTCCTCTGTGGCTCCATAATCTTCTTGATCAGAAAATTTGGAGCACAACTGAGTTACATGTTGTTACAGTACAGGTTCTCCTACGTCCCCAGTCTTCACTGACCTTGAAAGGCTAATAGCCTTTATTATTACAGTATTATTTATTATGTATCTTTCAATGATATTTTTCTGTTGAGTGTATAAGGCCAAGTTAAAGTGAGATGTGTGTTAATATTAACCTTTTGCTGTATATCAAGTTAAGACCTTCAGGGGTTACTTTTTTTTTTTTTAATTTTTCACTGAACTGGGAATCAAAGTCAAGCCCTTGCACTTGTCAGGGAAGCACTTATTCCACTGAGCCATCTCCTCATCCCCTTCAGGGGTTACTTTTGAAACCATGTACAGAGCCTCTCACCTCCTTGGTCACTGTTAGCCACCAGGATGGGCCCCAGTCCATTTGTAGGCGTCCCCTCCAGGTTCTCATCTTGGTCCAAGAAGTTAATATTTGTAATCCCAAAGATACGTTTTTGGAATCCCACCAAGTTAACTCTAATCTACCACTCCCAATGCAACCTAAAGTGAAAGTAAAGATATTAAAACATATTTATAATTACTGGGGAGCCAAGGAGTCCTAAGTCCAGCCACAAAGATGGCTTTCCAGAACAAAGAAGCCGACCCAGGGCCACACCTGGGTTTTATTCAGTGGAGAAGGAGTGGCTTGAGGAGGGATGACTGAGAATCATGGGAAGTAGGTGAGTACTGTGAGCTGAGCTAGAGAGGAGGCCTGCATTTACCTCTGCCATATGCAGAGATATGGCAGAGGTAAATGCAGAGAAAGTAATTCACATTATGCTACTGAGAGAGTATCTAAAGTTTCAGGGATCTGGTGCTTCGGCTCTGATGCAATTTTTCAAGTCCCAGGAAGTCATAGCCTCTATCTCGAGGCTTGACCCCAGCTGGCAACGTGTTGCACTGGCTCTTTGTCCTGTCTCGTCGACCTGGCTCACATTAAAGAGCAACAGGTATAGGTTATCGGGGAAACACACATGCCACCTTCAAAGACTTATCACCAGCACCTCAGCCAGACCAGTATACATTGCTTAAGGCCAATTGAAAGAATAAAGAGAAGTCCTAGCTAGCTGTGTGTACATCAATACAAGGAAATAGGGTCAGGCTCAGCCAAAATGGAAACAATCACTGGTTTTTTTGTTTTGTTTTTTTTTTTTTCAGAACCAGGGATTGAACTCATACCCTTGCACTTGCCAGGGAAGCATTTATTCTACTGAGCCATCTGCCCGGGTCACTGTTCTTTCCAGGAGAGCTGCTGAGGTGGTTTTCCACATCTGTTAATGTTTCTTTCATTCTTTCTTTT
>NW_004524864.1:300716-302067 GCF_000260255.1 Octodon degus
CTTGTAGAATCCTGTACAAAAGATCCCCTCATGCCTATCTAGGTCCTTGTTGACCCAGGAGGCCCAGGGCCAAAATACTGGCTATCTCCTTAACCCAGTCACATTTCTTAGCTTTGGCTTCCATACCTCAGATGTCAAATACCTAGATTAGTTACACAAGTGTGGCAGGGAGAGCAACAGAGACCACATTCCTCTGCATATCAAGCACCTTGGAATATATAACATGACCAGAGCACTGTTATTTTTGCCAAACATGTCTGTCTTAGAAGCTGAATCCCTTAAAATTAAAAAAAAAGAAAAAAGAAAAAGAAAAAAAAAAAAGGGGCTGGTGAGACGGCTCAGTGGTCTAAAGCACCTACTTAGAACAAGCTTAGCAAAGCACACAGGGACCGCGGTTCAATCCCCCAGCACCACATGCCAGCCAGCCCCGCCCCCTGGTGGGCTGAGCTGGCCCCCCACACACACACAAATAAATAAAATTAAAAAAAAAAAAAAAAGAAGCTGAATCCCTGAAGAATAATAGCAGATAACAATTATAAACTTGATACCAAGGGCAGCATGGATTTTAGCGTGACAGACATGACAGTATTATTAGAACATTCAGATTTTGTTGTTATTTCTGAGACACATTTAAGTTTTTTGTTCATTTTACAACAGTGTCTCACTTTGCAGTTCAAGTTTGCCCTGGCCCTGAACTCACTATGCAGCCCAGGCTGGCTTCAAACTTATAACAATCCTCCTGCCTCAGCCTCCTGAGTGCTAGGATTATAGATATGTACCACCATGCCTAGCATGAAAAGCTATACAAATAGTTTTACATTAAATCTCAAAAAGAGTCTAAATAAATAAATAAATTGTTGAATATTATGCAGGATGACAATCTCAGCACTTGGAATGCTGAGGCAGGAAGATCAAGAATAGCCTGGGTGGGGCTGGAGAGGTAGCTCAGCAGTCTAAACATCTGCCTGGCAAGCACAAGGACCCAGGTTTGATCTCCAGTACCACACGCCAGGCTGGCCCTGGGCACTGAGCCAGTCACCGAAACTGGGTATGGTAGTGCATGCCTATAATCCCAGCATTGTGGAGGCTGAGACAGGAGGATCACTATAAGTCCAAGCTGCACAGGGAGACCCCGTACCAAATAAATAACTAATAAATGATCTTTTAGCAGGACCCAGGGTTCAATCCCTGGTGTGCTGTGCTGGCCCTGCACCTGGCACACACTGAGACAGTGTGGTGTGTGTGCCTATAATCCCAGCACTTGGGGGTCAAGCAGATGGCTCAGTAGAACAAGCACGTGCCTGGGAAGCACAAGGACCTGAGTTTAATCCCTGGTTCCGCAAAAAAAAAA
>NW_004524864.1:302167-307462 GCF_000260255.1 Octodon degus
CCCCAGCACCACATGCCAGCCAGCCCCACCCCCTGGTGGGCTGAGCTGGCCACACACACACACACACACACACACACACACACTAAATAAATGTTAAATTAATTAATTAATTAATTAAAAAAAACAAAAGAACTCAATATGATTAATCCAATTACTGTGAATAGCTTCACTAAGTAGGTCTAACGGGGGATGGGGTCCTGCAGGGTGGCTTCTGGAGCCCCAGGGGGCCTGCTTGAGGAGGTGAGGACTCATTTCCTGTGGGAGGAGTCAGGCCTGCTTGCAGGGGTTGGTGTTAAAGCCACATAGCCTGTTCCCACCGTGTCCCGTGTCCCCAAGGGGCAACTAGGGACTGGGGAGATGGCTTGGTGGAATAAGTGTTTCTCTGGCAAGCGCAAGAACCAAAACAAAACCTGAGAGGCAACTCATCAGTGTCATTTACAAAGGCTATTTCTGCAGCCTGTAGTTTGCTTTTTTCTTCTGCAACCGCTGATCCTGCTTGCATACCACTCTTCTAGCTCCTTTATTGCTTTTTCTTTCCATTCTGCTTCTTGCTTCTGAGAATTGGCGCCAAGGGAATTGGCTTCCAAATGCTCCCTCTGCACTTCTCTGTGTTCATGTGGATTCTTTCAGGCTCTGATGGCAAGTGACCCACTTGTGAAAAGGCTGCGTGACTCTCGGTTGGGCCATTACTCTCCTGGTAGTAGTTTCCATTGTCACTCCATCAACAGCATCCCACCCCCAGGGGTCTCACTGAGCCAAGAAGTCTGCAGTGAGAAAGCTGGGGGCACCCGTAGGGGCTCGTAATAAACTTAGCTCAGCTGTGGTGGGCAAGTCCATGGCACCAACACCAATGCTAAGCATCCAACATGTGGGGCCGCTGTGGTGGCCATGATACCTGGCGACAAACTGGAGGGGGTCCTAGGAATGCTTTTTTTTTGCGGAACCAGGGATTGAACTCAGGCCCTTGCGCTTGCCAGGGAAGTGCTTATTCCACTGAGCCATCTCCCCGGCCCCCCTAGGAATGCTTTTATTCTGTCAATGAACACATCTGTGTGAAAAAAGAAAAGTCAAAACTGAGTGTGGGGTCACACCCCTGTAATCCCAACACTAAGGAGCCCGAGGAAGGAGGATCGCAGCAAGTTCAAGCCCCCTGAGCTATATCATCAGTGAGTTCAAGCCCAGACTACAAGGGCCGGGGAGGAGGCTCAATAGAATAGGCAATTCCCTGGCAAATGCAAGGGCCTGAGTTGAATCCCCAGTCCTGCAAAAAAAAAAAAAAAAAAAAAGACCAGACTGCATAGCAAGACCCTGTCTCAAACACAAAACAAAACATAAATAGCAGTCAGTCTGCTCTTTGGGAATAGAATTTTTTGTGTATGTATAGGTATCAGGAATCAAACTCAGGACACCGGACTTGCCAGGCAGGTGCTGCACCACAGAGCTATCTCCCCAGCCCCATGGAGCAGCATTCATGAGTGGAGAGTGAAGTGGAGAGTGAAGTGAAAGGAATTAATTTCCCTTTTTTTTTTTTTTTTTTTAGGTTTTGTTCTTGTTGTTGTTACTGGTTTTGTGGTGCCAGGAATCAAACTCAGGACCTTGTGCCTGAGATGCAGGCACTTAGGCTGCTGATCTATCTCCCTGGTCCCTGGCCCCTGGGTTTCACAGTTAAATCCATACTGTTTTTTAAAGAATATGGCTGGGTTAGGCAGAATACGGTGCTGGGAACAAGTCTGAAGTGTGGCTTTACCCTGAGAGGATAGCAGGGAGGAGGAAACCCACTGTTGTAGTCCTGGAACCCACAGAGAAGGAAACTGCCTTGAACAAAACACTGCCATTGGATCTTTCATTATTTCTCAGGGCAATAGCGATTCTTTTCGAGGCACAAGAATCAAATCCACCAGCCAGCCACATAGCTCAGCAGACTAAAGCGCTTGCATAGGCAGAGCGCAGTGCCCAGGGTTAGATCCCCAGCATACCATGCCAGCCCTGCCCCCAGGGCCGCACTGAGACAGCAATTGAGACTGGGGGTGGTGGCATAATCCCAGCGATTGGGAGACTGAAAAGAGGAGGATCAGCACGAGTCGGATCAGTGTAGTGCGGCCCTGTAGACACTGTACTAAATACAAAAAAAAAAAAAAGAAAGAAAAAAGAAAGAACTCAAATCATCAGACTTCCCCAAATTAAGTAACGTCCTCCCCCCCCCCAAAAAAAAAAACCCCAAAAAACCCAGTCTAAAGATGGGCATCTGCAGAAAAGGGAAAAAAAAAGACAGAAAGAAAAAAAAATTGGCCAGCCAAATAGCTCAGCAGATTAAAGCGCCTGCTTAGATAGACGCAGGGGCTAGGGTTTGAATTCCGGGCCTGCAGTGCTGGCCTCCGCCCCACAGTTGAGACTGGGCATGGTGGCGCACAACTGTAATCCCAGCTCTTAGGAGGCTGTAAACAGGCGGATCACTAAGAGTCCGATTTACACACACCTTGTACACCCTGCTGTAAAAACAAAAAACAAAAAAATCAAAGACGGGCATTTGAAATGAATAGACACTTCTCAGGTAAAGAAATGCAAACAGCAAATAAGTATATGAAAAAAATGTTCACCATCTCTGGTCGTTCAAGAAATGCAAATTTAAAAAACACTAAGCTCACACCTCACTCCAGGAAAAATGGCTCCCATCAGGAAATTAACTAATAACAAATGCTGGCATTAGCCAGGCGCGGTAGTGCATGCCTGTAGTTCTAGCAGTTGGGGAGGCTGAGGCAGGAGGGGTTTCTGTGAGACTGACATAGTGTCTTGGTTACTTTTATTCATTGCTGGTACAAAATAGCCAACACCCAAATAAAAGAGGGAAAGGTTTATTAATGTGTCTGGACATGAGCAAAACCCAAACTTCCTGCCAAGCCATAACACACAATATCTGGAGTCCCACAACCAATTCAGTCCTTCTTCCCAGCAGAAACCTCTGAAACCTGGTCTTTACCAGCAGTATTTCCATCAGCACTCTGCTCTTTGGAGCTCTGACCACGGTCCCCCAAGCAGAACAGCCTAAGGCATTCCAGTGCTACTTCTTTGGGGACATCTCTTCCCACAAGCCATTCCCAAAGACTCCTGAGTCAAATGGTCAGGTATAGTAACAGCAATGGTCTCACTTCTCTGGTACCAAATTCTGTCTTGGTTACTTTTCTCTTGTTGCTGGGACAACATTCCTGACACCTAAAGTTAAGGGAGGAAAGGTTTATTTAGCTCACAGTTTGTGGAGGCTTCAGCCCACTCAGCTGACCCCAAGGCAGGGTGGCACATGGCAGAGGGCAGTAATTCATAGCAGCAGAAGACAGCAAAATCAGCAAGAGCACAAAGGGAGGAGCAGGAAGCAAACCTCTTTCCCTCCTCCCTTGTATTGCGCGCAGGCTATCCAACCCAGGGTGGGTGTGGTACCCACACTCACAATCCCAGCATTGGATCATGAGCCAATCACAAACTTCAGAAGCCTGACCCATGACCGATGAGGCTCTGGGGCACATCTAGAAACAAACCATAACGTGTAGTGTGTTTAAGACCAGCCTTAATTACAAAGCAAAAAGAAAAATACTGGAAGGGCTGTTGGGAACAAGGAGCCCCATTCTGGGGAGTGTAAACTGGTGCAACCACTGTAGAAGTCAGTATGGAAACTTCTTTAAAAAGATAAAATGAGGGGCCAGGGAGATAGCTCAGGAGAATAAGTGCTTGCCTGGCAAGCACAAGGGCCTGAGTTTGATCCCCGGTACCACCAAAAAAAAAAAAAAAAAAAAAAATCCCTTTTTCATCTGTGAAAGCAATGGCCACTTTTTTTTGCGGATCCGGGGATTGAACTCAGGTCCTTGTCTTTGCCAGGCAAGCGCTTACTCTACTGAGCCATCTCCCCGGCCCCGCAATGACCACTTTTAAAAAGGGAAGGACACTGATATTTCTTTTTTTTTGTTTGGTACTGGGAATCAAACTCAGGACCTTACACTTGCCAGGCAGGCGCTGTGCCACTGACCTAAATCCCCAGCCTAGGGGTTTCTTTTTGCAAGTCAATAAACAGCTGTTTTGATAGCCACAGTTGTTCGATGCCACAGCTGAGAGCCAAAACTTCTGTTTTGACAGCCATGTGTAACTATTTCCTCCAAAGGGAATTATATTTTGGGGGGTGCTCAGGCCAGGTTTTGGGTGTAAGGAGAGAATGGGTGACACTTTTTGGATCTAAGTATGTACTCCATGAGATGGAGGATGAGGCCTTGCCTTGGTTCCAAAGCACCTTGGGGGCCAATGTCTGCCTCTCATAGTTTCTTCCATTTTGAAAAGAAGTGGGGACCAGGGAGATGGCTCAGTGGAATAAGTGCTTCCCTGGCAAGCACAAGGGCCTTAGTTCAGTCCCCAGTTCCGCAAAGAGAGAGAGAGAGAGAGAGAGAGAGAGAGAGAGAGAGAGAGAGAGAGAGAGAGAGAGAGAAAAGAAGCAAGAGGAGAGGTGTCCCTGTCAGTCCCTCTTGCTCTGTGCCACTAAGATTTAGCCCTGTCCAGTGGCAGCAGTGGCAAGCTGGAGGTGTGAAGAGGTGGCCCGCCTGGGATTTATCTGCCTTTACTGTGTGTCAGGGCTCCCTCCCTCATGAGCCTCTGGCTCCTTGGCCATATTTAGCTCCGGGCTTTCCACAGTTGCCAGCCTGGTGGCATGCTTTGAGAAGAAGCATGGCCAGACAGAGATAGTCCTCTGAGGACTGGGGACTGGAGCTGTCCCTTACTTGCTGCTGCTACACTCATAAGGGTCCCTAGGAATGCTTTTATTCATTGTTTGAAACAGAAATTTATTCTCAGAATAATGCACAAAAGCACACCCTGAAGCTACTGTTGGAAGCTTCCACCCTTCATGCCCCCCCTTCCGCCCCTGCCTGCACAGTTGAAGGAAACATGCAATCATTACGATCAGCTATAACAACAAAAGGTTGGGTCTAGGGCCTGCGAGATAGTTCGGTGGACTAAGTGCCTGCTTAGGCAAGCCCAGGCACTGGCTTCCATCCCCTGCACCACGTGCTGCGCGGGCCCTGCTGAGCAGGCACAGAGACCTGGCTTGGTGGCACATGTAATCCCAGGACTGGGGAGGCTCAAAACAGGAGAATCAGTATGAGTCTGAGCTACATAGTGAGACCCTGTACCAAATACATTTTTTTAAAAAATTACATAAATAGGTTTGATCCAAAAGAACTCAATATGGGGCTGGTGAGATGGCTCAGTGGTCTAAAGCACCTACTTGGAACAAGCTTGGCAAAGCACAGGGACAGGGAC
>NW_004524864.1:307562-308569 GCF_000260255.1 Octodon degus
CAAGGGCCTGAGTTCAATCCCCGGTTCTGCCAAAATAAATAAATAAATAAATAAATAAATAAATAAATAAATAAATAAATAAATCTGGCTTAAAAAGATAAAATGAGGTGTCGGGGAGATGGCTCAGTAAAATAAGCGCTTGTCTGGCAAGCACAAGGGCCTGAGTTCAAATCCCGGGTTCTGCAAAAAACAAAAAGGTAAAAGGAGAGATTCCTTTTGACCCAGCTGTTCCTCTTCCAGGTGTCTTCCCAAAAGAGTTAACATTGTACCACAGTGATATAAGCATACTCAAGTTTTTCAATTGTGTTTTTGAGATGGGGTCTAACTCTAATTCAGGCTAGCCTTGAAGTCATTATGTTGCCCTGGATGGCCTCAAACTCATAGCAATCATCCTACCGACTTCTGCCTCCCAAGTTCTGGGATTATAGGCATGTGCCGCCACACCTCACCATACCCATGTTTATAGAAGCACAATTTATGATAGCTAAATCTTGGAAAGGGCCCATGTGCCTATCAAAGGGTGAATGGGTAGAGAAAATGTAGTGTTATATACAATGGAGAACTACTCTGCCATAAAGAAGGATAAGCTTGTGTCTTTTATTTGGGGGGAGGGTTACTGAGAATTGAACTCAGCACCTCATGCTTGCCAGTCAGAAACTATGCCACTGAGCTAAGTCCCTAGCCTCATACTTGTGTCATGTTTATTTTATTTTATTTTGGCAATGCTGGGACTTGAACTCAGGACCTTGCACTTGCCAGGAAAGCACTTATTCTACTGAGCTATCTCCCCAGCCCTTGTGTCATTTTTAGGTAAATGGATTCACCTTGAAAATATGATTTTCATGGGCTGGTGAGATGGCTCAGTGGTCTGGAGCACCTGCTTGGAACAAGCTTAGCAAAGCACAGGGACCGCGGTTCAATCTCCCAGCACCACATGCCAGCCAGCCCCACCCCCAGGTGGGCTGAGCTGGCCATATACACACACACACACACATATAAATAAATAA
>NW_004524864.1:316181-317180 GCF_000260255.1 Octodon degus
GGGGCTGGCTGGCATGTGGTGCTGGGGGATTGAACCGCGGTCCCTGTGCTTTGTTATGCTTGTTCTAATTAGGTGCTTTAGACCACTGAGCCATCTCACCAGCCCCTGTATATATAATTTTAAGGGCCAGCCTGATAGCTCAGTGTACTAAAGCACCTGCTTAGGCAGAGTGCAAGGCTGTGCCAGCCCCGCCCCCGGGGCACACTGAGATGGTGGTTGAGACTGGAGGTGGTGGCACGCGCCTTCAATTCCAGGTCTTGGGAGGCTGAAAACAGGAGCATCTCTGGGAGTCCAATCTATGGAGTGAGACCTTGTAGACCTTATAGACTCTGTCCTAACTGCAGAAAAAAAAAAAAAATAAATAAATAAATGAATAAGCTTTCTTTAAAAACCAATATAAAGGGCCAGACAAATAGCTCAGCAGATTAAAGCACCTGCAAGCATTGGATCCCTGGGCCTGCCAGCCCTGCCCTTGGGGCACGCTGAGACGTTTCTTGAGACTGGGTGTAGTGGCACATGCTTGTAATCCCAGCTCTTGGGAGGCTGTAAACAGGCAGATCACTATGAGTCCCATCTAGTAGTGAGACCCTGAACACCCCTGTAGACCCTTCTCTAAAATACACAAAAAAGGAAAGAGAAGAAAGTATAATTTTAGGGGCCGGGGAGATGGCTCAGTGGAATAAGCGCTTTCCTGGCAAGTGCAAGGACCTGAGTTCAATCCCCGGTTCCGCAAAAATAAATAAATAAATAAAAATAATAATTTTAAGTGAAATAAACCATACTCACAGCTTTAATATCACAGTTTCCCCTCTATGAGAAACCCAAAGAGCAAATAAGGAACAAAACAGTTCAAACATCAAATTATTTCTCTTGTATGAAAAAAACCAAAAGGCAGGGCCAGAAAGATGGCTCAGTAGAATAAGCACTTGCCTGGCAAGTGCAAGGGCCTGAGTTCAATCCCAGGTTCCGCCAAAAAAAAAAGTTAAAAATTAAAATAAA
>NW_004524864.1:317280-318749 GCF_000260255.1 Octodon degus
AAAAAAAAAAAAAAGGCTACCAAGGAGCAATTGTAAGATGGTTATTGGGAAGAAGGAAGAACGTGTTCAAATAGGCATGGCAGTGTGCACCTGCCACCCCAGCCCTCCAGAGTCTGACGCACGAGGATTGCCCTGAGCCTGAGGCCAGCCTGCGCTACACAGTGGGAGCCTGCCTCAAAAGAAATACAGATTGGGAAGGGGAACACAGGAGGGGGAGAGGAAAGGAAGGAAGGGGAAAGGAGTTTTGAAACAAAGGATGAAGGGAAGAAGCTTTTGTAAGTGAGGGGAAGAGGGACTAAAAGGAGGGTGGGACATGGGATTTTTTTTTTTTTTTTTTTTTTTTTTTTTTTTTTTTTTTTGTATTTTAGGGAAGGGTCTACAGGGTGTTCAGTTCTCAGTACTAGATCAGACTCGTAGTGATCTGTCTGTTTACAGCCTCCCAGAAGCTGGGATTACAGGCACGCACCACCACGCCCAGTCTCAATTGCCATCTCAGCAGCCCCGGGAGTGGAGCCAGCACGGCAAGCCCAGGGATGGTACCCTGGACCCTGTACCCACTTACAGGTGCTTTAATCCGCAGACCTATTTGGCCAGCCCTTTATTTGCAAGCTTTTGGGTGTAGCTCTCTTTCATCATCTGAGATTGGTTCCTCCACTTTTATCTCAGGATGAGGGTCTCTCTTGCATCACATGGTAAACCTCTGCGTGGCCACCAGCTTGGCCAAAACCTTTGTGTGTGCCTTCTTGAATCTGTGTGAGTTCCAGTTCCCTTCAGCTATGACTTTCATCTAGATGCCACCTCCCACCCCCAGCCTAATGCTCTCATAGATGGGGACTTGGGGAGGTGATTTGGTCTAGGGTGTATGGTATTGAGGTTTAGTGTGTGGGGTACTGGATTGGTCCACTAACTGGTTTAGCAATTCTGGGTGTGGAAAGTGGAATGGCCCAGCTTGGGTGTGGGTGGCACCATCTGAAATGCTTGACCCTGGATGGAATAAAAGGGAAAGGGAGCCTTGGACGCCTCCTGCCTGCGCTGCCATGTACTCTTTCTCCTCTGTGATGCCCCTCTGCCGTGCCAACCTGCCTTGGAACCAGCTGACTATGGACTGGAAGGAACTGCTACAGATGGAACCAAAATAAAGATTCCATCTTTCAACTTGTGTGTGTTGTGTATTTCATCTCAGCAATAAGAAAAGTTAAGTAAGGCAGATTTTGGCCCTTGGAATGGGGCTGTTGCTCCGACATTAGCTGGCCATGCGATTCAGAAGCCTTTGGAACTATCTAGTGGGAACAGTTTGGAGGTTTGGAGATGCTGGCTAATGAAGCAACCCTGGCTCCAATTTGTTAGTCAAACTTGATGAAAGACTCTAGTCAAAGCTCAAATGGGGCTGGTGAGATGGCTCAGTGGTCTAAAGCACCTACTTAGAACAAGCATAGCAAAGCACAGGGACCGCGGTTCAATCCCCCAGC
>NW_004524864.1:318849-331628 GCF_000260255.1 Octodon degus
ACACACACACACACACACACACACACACGCACACACACACATAAATAAAGATTAAAAAAAAAAAAAAAAAAAAGAACTTATAAAAAAAAAAAAAGCTCAAATGACTGGAGCATTGATCTAAATGCAGTAGGCAAAGACCAGGCTCTGGAGGTTCGGTTAGGAACAAGGACTACATTGGCTTTTGGACTCCAGACCATGTGTGTTATGCTTTGGCAGAAAGTTTCTCTGCATTTTGCTTGTGACAAGAGACTTTTCAGGCTGGAGATGAGGGCCCACACTTGTAATCCCAGAGTTCCAGAGGCTGAGGAAGAAAGATTGCTGTGAGTTTAAGGCCAGCCTGAACTACACAGCAAGACCTTATCCCAAAGAGAGAGAGACAGAGACAGCCTTGGAGCTCCACCCTGTCTCGACTGGCATTGCTTAAAGCCAATTAAAGGGATTTTTTAAAAAATGTCCTTACCAGCTCTGTACATATCAATACAAAGAAACAGGGCCAGCCTCAGTCAAAATAGAGATGATTGCTCTTCTTTCAAGGAGAACTGCTCAGGTGGCCCTCCACGTAGGTGCAATATGGGTCAAACTACAATCAACCTGTGTGACTACAGGTAGAACTGCTTAGCTAATATTGATCCAATAAGTAAACAAGCCATGTAGCTTGTTTACAAAGAACAAAGGCATTTGGGGAAGGAATGAGTCCAGATGCTCTGTCACCCACCTGGGCAGTCAATGCCTATTTGGACTTCCTGGACTGCTGCTTACAGTTTGAGTCCAAGTTACTGTTTATTGCTTAGAAAGGCCTGCAGACCTGAGCATTGCCCCTTCATCTTGGGGCCCGGCCTCCCTCAGGTGCACCTCCAGCCAGGATTCTGATGTCTTCATTTTTGGGCTAACTTCCTTGAGTGTCCAGCCCCTTCTATGACTGTGTATTAATTCCTGTCTAACTTAGGTGCCTGTAGTGCAAGGAGCTATGTTGCATCCCCAGCACAGAAAAGGAAAAAAAGCGTCGGGAATGGGAAAGCAGTGAGAGTACATGATCAAAGAGGAAGGGGCCAGGGAGATAGCTCAGGAGAATAAGCGCTTGCCTGGCAAGCGCAAGGGCCTGAGTGCAATCCCCGGTTCTGCAAAAAAAAAAAAAAAAAAAAAAAACTGTGGCCCGGTGTGGGGACGCATACCTGTAAACCCAGCACTCAGAAGGCTGAGGCAGAAGGATTGCTGGGAGTTTAAGGCCAGCCAGGGCTACAAAGTGAGCTCAAGGCCAGACTGAACTGCATAGTGAAAACCTGTCTCAAAGAGATGAAAGAAAGAAAGAAAGAAAGAAAGAAAGAAAGAAAGAAAGAAAGAAAGAAAGAAAGAAAGAAAGAAAGAAAGACAGACAGACTGCGGAGATGGCTCAGTGGGATAAGCACTTTCCTGGCAAGTGCAAGGGCCTGGTTCAATCCCCGTTTCTGCCAAAAAAAAAAAAAAAGAGGAAAGAAAAGAAAGCCAGCCAAGTGCAATTGATATAGTGGGAAAAAAATTAACTCTCAATCTGCTAGATGTTAGATATGTGGAGTTCAGTTTTCCCCAAACTGAGGAATGAATTCTTTTTTTTTTTTTTTTTCCGATACTGGGGATTGAACTCAGGACCTGGTGCTTGCCAGGTGGGTGCTTATTCTACTGAGCTATCTCCCTGGCCCTGAGGAATGAATTCTAATGAACAACAGGCTCCAAGTAGAAAAACTTTATTGGGAGAAATAGTTCCTGAGAGACAGAAGGGATCGTGAGGGGGTTGCCAATGAACCCACTTCTCAAAGGAGGTGCTTGTTTTTGTTTTTGCGGAACTGGAGATTGAACTTGTTGCAGGCAGCCTGAGTTAGATAGAAATATTGTAGGTAGTTAGACAGGGACAGGCCCTCGAAGGGGATGACAAAGACCAGGCACCTTACTGGGGAGATGCTCCTGGTGTGAGCCAGACCTAAAGATCAAACAAATGCTGACCTCCCTAAAGTTGGCATCCAGGATTGCTCATTAGTCAGGAAGAATCATTAACTGAAGCCACCAGATAAGGTCACCCTCTTGCTACGTGACTTGCTAGCCCATTTGGTCCTAGGCCTAATATATTTTACCTGGGCAATGGTGCTTGTAATCCCATTGGTTGACCATAGTTTTGTCCCACCCTGTATCTGCCTAAGCAGGACCCCTTTGTCTCTACCTTAGCCCCGCATAGTTTTGTCCTATAAAATAACCTGAAGCAGACAGTTTCCTGGGCAACCCACTCAGGACCCCCTTCTGTCCCTCTCCGACAGAAGCTTTCCTTTCCAATAAAGTTTTACCTTCAGCCTCCGTTTGTTCCTAAAATTCATTCTTCGGTTTTAGAGAACACAAACTCATTCAGGCCAGGTTGGGAATTTCATCTCCCTATATCAAACTCAGGCCCTTGTGCTTGCCAGGCAAGCGCTTATTCTACTGAACCATCTTACCAACCCCTTCAAAGGAGGTTTGATAAAACAAAATCACAAGGTGGGTACAATCTAGATCAAAATTAAACTCAAGGGGCTGGGGAGATGGCTCAGTGGAATAAGCGCTTCCCTGGCAAGCACAAGGGTCTGAGTTCAATCCCTGGTTCTGAAAAAAAACTATACTCAACCAATAAAATCACAAGTTTAGCAGCTCAGGTAATACCGACTCAATGGTGAAGCAGGTCATGCAGCAGGAGTCGAGGAGAGCAAAGAACTCCTTCAGGAGGGGATGAATCTGGGGGTCTCAGTCACTCACTGGGTGACTGATGTCTGTCTAGACTTTATCTGACCAAGTGACCTCAAGTATCTTATCCCCTGGGAAGCATCTAGACCTGGTCATTCTATCTCTATTTTGAGGCTTGGCCTTCAACCGATGCGCCTGCAGGCAGGGTTTTGCACTATCTTCTGCTTGACTCCCTTGGGGCTTCGCCCTGTCTGACTGACTAGAGTGTGTGTGCCTAAGGCAGCTGCCGGTAACACAGGGCTCGGGAAGCATCCTGCACGCGTATCTTGGGATCTTGCAGCCACCAGATCACAGCTACTGCCCCCCACCACCACCGCCAGGAGGGGGTAATCTGTCTCGTTACTGTGCTGCAGACTCAGATCTGAATTTGCAAACAAACCAAGTAGACCAATCATTTTGTGGAATAAGTGTGCAGGTTCGCTGACTCTCATTGTAGAAAATGTTTTCAGGGTGCAGCAGCAGCGTAGGAAAGGACTACAGATAGAGATTTTAGGACACACTCGAGAGAAGTGAGGCAGCCAGAGACATGAGACCCACTCCAGTCGGGAGCGGGATCCTCTCTGTGGCTGGCGAGGTGGCGATCTGCAGAACCGGGCCATCCACAGTCCCAGTCTTATCTAGTGGGGGTCAGAGGCTGGCCCACCCAAGAAGATAGTGGTCACTCTCCAGGAGGAATCCTAATTTACAGGTGGAAAGGATCAACAAAAGAGGTCATTTACAAGTAAAAAGGAAAGACCAGAGCTCTTCTGCAAGTGAAAGTTATTGCCTCAGCTTATTGTGTTCTGGGAGAAGAGAAAAAGTAAAATATTGTAAACTGTCTCGAAGCTGCAGGTTTTCATTATTATTATTATTATTATTATTATTGTATTTTAGAGAAGGATCTACAGGGTGTTCAGGGTCTTACTACTAGATCGGACTCATAGTGATCCACCTGTTTACAGCCTCCTAAAAGCTGGGATTACGGGGGTGTGCCACCACACCCAGTCTCAATTGCTGTCTCAGGGACTGGGAGATGGCTCAGTAGACTAAGCATTTGCCTGGCAAGCCCAAGGTCCTGAGTTCAATCCCCAGTTCTGAAAAAAAAAAAAAAAAAAAAATCAATTGCTATCTCAGTGTGCCCCGGGGGTGGGGCCAGCACAGCAGGCCCGGGAATAGAATCCCAGACCCCTGCCTCTGCTTGCAGGTGCTTTAATACGCTATAGATTTTATTGGGGCAGCCTAGATTTTTATTCTTTTTTTTTTTTTTTTTTTTTTCGGAACCAGGGATTGAACTCAGGCCCTTGCACTTGCCATGGAAGCACTTAATCCACTGAGCCATCTCTCCAGCCCCCCCCCCTTTTTTTTAAACCGGGGATTAAACTCAGACCCTTGTGCTTACCAGGCAAGCGCTTATTCTACTGAGCTATCTTCCCAGACCCCAGGTTTTCATTCTTAAAATGATTATTTTCCCTGTCTCCCTCTGTTTAATTTCCATTTTTTCCTATCCTACTTCAATTTATATTCTAAAATCATACAGAATAAATTGTGTAGAGGTTGGCTCTTATTAAAGCCTCTCATAGTGTGTTTAGAAATTTGACAGCCTTCAGCAGGATGAGGAGGCACACCCCTGCAATCCCAGCACCCACAGGCTGAGGCAGGAGGATGGCTGTGAGTCTGAATCCAGCTTGGGTGCACATACAAGGCCAGCCTAAACTATGCAGGAGACCCTATTTCAAAATATGGGCAGAGGCCGGGTGTGGTGGTGCACGTTTGTCATCCCAGCATTGGGGAGGCTGAGGCTAGAGGATCATTGTAAGTTTGAGACCAGCCTGGCCTACAAAGTGAGCTCAAGGCCAGCCTGAACCGCATAGTGAGACTCTGTCTCAAAAAAAAACACGAAAGAAAAAACAAAAAATCAATAGAGAAGCAAGCGCATATGGCTGACTCAATTAACCTTGATAAGTAAACTAAATCTATGGGAGAGGATAGATTATCTCACCCCTAGTGAGATAATGGTCTCTTTCTGTTGGAAATCCCAATAGGGTGATACGGATTATAGGGTAATCTCATACTTCAGTTCACCTTACTGAAAAGTATATAAATCTGGCCATTGTGACTTTAATCTCATGGTTTTATCTTCTCATGGGCTTCTAGCCACAATCCTGATACTTCTGCCTTTCACTGACTTCCTTTATTTTTTGTTTATTTATTTATTTTTGGCAGAATTGGGGATTGAACTCAGACCCTTGCGCTTGACAGGAAGCGCTTATTCCACTGAGTCATCTCCCCGCCCCCACTGACTTCCTTTAGAGCCCAGTCCTTTTCTGAACAAGCATTCATTTTATTTTATTTATTTATTTATTTATTTATTTATTTATTTATTTATTTTGGCAGAACCGGGGATTGAACTCAGATCCTTGTGTTTGCCGGTCAAGCGCTTATCCTACTGAGCCATCTCCCCAGCCCCAAGTTTTTTTGTTTTTTTTTCAAACATTCATTTTAAAGGCTCCCTTTTTTTTTTTTTTTTTTTTTTTTTTCTGGAACCGGGTATTGAACTCAGGCCCTTGTGCTTGCCAGTGAAGTGCTTTTCTGGAGAAAAACCCTTGCTTCTGAGCAGAAGCCTTTCAGCTTCTTATTGGCAGAGCCCTGCTTGTGTTCCTAGCAGTCCTCAGGGACTTATTCCACTGAGCCATCCCCCTGCCCCTAAAATGTGATTTTCATGCCATTTTCACAAGTAGTAAAATATTATTTGATCTATCCAACTATTTAATATGCAATAACTATTCTTAGTTTATGGGTAGTTAAAAACAAAAACGGGGCTGTGGAGATAGCTCTGTGGTCTAAGCACCTGCCTAGGCAAGTGGAAGGACCCAGGTTCGGTCCCCGACACTGCATGCCATGCTGGCCCCACCACAGGTGCCCTGAGCTGGCCACTGAGCCCAGGTGTGGTAGCACATGCCTGTAATGCCAGCACTGGGGATGCTGAAACAGGAGGATCACTACGAGTCCAAGCTGAGGAGTGAAACCTTGTACCAAATACATAAAATTTAAAAAACAAACAAACAGATAGGCTTCAGCAGTAGAGTGCCTGTCTAGCACGTGCAAGGTCCTGGGTTCACGCCCAACCATACCTACACCACCTACCCTCTAAGGGCACGTACCAAAGGAAAGGAAAGGAAAAAAGGAGAACGGGTGCTAAGTGTGGCTGACCAGAAAGGTAACCAGCTCCCCAAGGCCACTGTTCCTGAGGGATGCACTAGTTCTCCCTTTGTGCATCTTGGTGGCAGGGCCAACACTGGTGAGTGGCCAGAGCTTCCTTCCCTCAAGAGCCCTCTTCTCCCACCACCTCCCTGCCCCCAGGGGCTTTCTCCTTCTATGAGCTCAGATCTTTGCAGAACCAAGGGCAAGGGGGCCACCGTTTCCCTATAGCTCTTCAGCAGGCCACTTATCAGTGGCTTGGGATGGACTCCTTGCACGGAGCCAGCTAGGCTGCACTTCCTGTTTATGATAAGCTGTTGCAGGGAGAAGGGAGCCAGGATAGGCTCTACTAGGAGGGGCGAGGGGTGGGCAGGGTGAGGATAAAGAAGCAAGAGTTGTCCCAGGTATTTTTGCTTAAGCTATGTTGGCTAATCTATAGGAATGTGGTAGGGTTTGGCCTGCTCATTCTGCCCCAAGCCCTAGGTCCTTGGGCAAATGACTCGTAGGCCTCTCGGGGCAAAGCAAGATGAAAATGTCAAATGTAAAATACTAGTGTGGCTCTGTAAGTAAGGTATGACAAGTACCTGACAAAAATTATTTCAGCTGGTGCCGTGCTGCACCCCTGTAAATCCCTGCTACTCTGGAGGCCTGGGCTGCACAGTAAGACCTTGTTGAGAGAGAGAGAGAGAGAGAGAGAGAGAGAGAGAGAGAGAGAGAGAGAGACTGGGCGTGGTAGCATATGCCTGTAATCCCAGCTCTTGGGAGGCTGTAAACAGGTGGATCACTAAAAGTTCGATCTAGTAGTGAAACCCTGAACACCCTGTAGACCCTTCCCTAAAAAATTTTTTAAAAAAGCTTGAATTTACGTACTTCAAATTAGTTACTGCTACTGTCCAGAAAAGAACATTTTGGTGTTGATTTGTGATGACCTATGTCACTCACCCTCTACCCTCTCTGGAGGATGGACAGTGAGGAAGGGAGGATCCGGACTTGAAGGTGCACGCTACAGAGCACATACCAAATAAAATAAATAAATGGTTCTTGTTACCGTTCAGATCTGAAATGTCCCCCAAGGTCTCATGTTTGTGGGAAGCAACTGGTCAGGGGGGCTGTCACAGGAAGAAGCAGGCAGGGCTGGGAGGCGGTCGTGGGTGCGCCCGACCAGCTGTCTTCTCTGCTTCCTGGCCACCGTGACGTGAGCAGCCTGCGGGCACCCAGGCTCTTTCCCCACATCTTCCTGCCGTGAAGTGAGCAAGCTGTGGGCTAAAAGTGCCAGCCAAGTGGGGTGCAGGGCATTCTTGTCATCCCGGCACTCAGGAGGTTCCTGGGAGAGGATGGCTGTGAGTTTGAGACCAGCCTGGGCTTCACAGTGAGCTCAAGATCAACTTGCACTGCACGGTGAGACCCTGCCTCAAAAAGAAAAAACAGAAACAAAGCCTTTCCTTTTTTAAGTTTTGGGTGTCACATATATGTCTCCCCTAAAAGAGAGTGACCAAGACACTTCTGTATCTCTAACGTGTGTTCCGCCATGAAATTCAAATGGAGTTATTTTAGTTTTGATACTTATATGGCTCTATATGCCATGAACTATATTAGGTACACTGAGTTAATTTTTTTTTTTTTTTCTTTTTGAGACACAGTCTTGCTATGTAATTCACACTGGCCTTGAGCTCACTTTGTAGCCCAGGCTGATCTCAAACTCCCAAGGATCCTCCTGCCTCAGCCTGCTGAGTGTTAGGATTTTTTTTTTTTTTTTTTTTTGGGGGAACTGGGGATTGAACTCAGGCCCTTGTGCTTTCCAGGGAAGCGCTTATTCCACTGAGCCATCTCCCTGGTCCCAATGCTAGGATTCTAGGCATGCACAGCAGCACGCTGACTTCATTTAATCCTCATGAGAAGCAAATCTTCTGTGAGCTGAATTACACCTTTCTCTCTCTGAGTGAGGAAACAGAAGGGCAGTGACTTTCCCAAGACCACGCAACGCAAAGCAGCACTGACTCAACCTGGCTTTCTGTGGTCAGACATGTCAGATGTCAGCCTAGAGCTTGTGCTGTTCTCTATATTTGTTTGGGTTTTTCTTTTCTTTTTTTTTTTTTTTTTTATTTTTGTGGTACCAGGGATTGAACTAAGGACTTTGTGCTTGCCAGACAGGTGCTTATGCCACTGAGCTATCTCCCCAGTACCTCTATATATGTTTGAAAAGAATTATTTAAAAGAAGGAAGGAAGAAAGAAAGACAGGAAGACAGAAGCTGGCTGTGGTAGCACATGCCTGAAACTCCATCATTCTGGGAGGCTTAAATAGGAAGTTCCAAGTTTAAACCCAACCTGAACATCTTAGCAATTTAGAGAAACCCTATTCCAAAAAAGAAAGAAAGAAAGAAAGAAAGAAAGAAAGAAAGAAAGAAAGAAAGAAAGATGGCCAGAAGACCCTGGTTCAATTCTCAGTACAGGAAGGAAGGAAGGAAGGAAGGAAGGAAGGAAGGAAGGAAGGGGGAAACAGGGGGTAAGGAAAAGGGAAGATGGAAATTTAAATAAAAAAGAAAGAAAGAAAGAAAGAAAGAAAGAAAGAAAGAAAGAAAGAAAGAAAGAAAAAAGTAGGGACCGGGGAGATGACTCAATAGAATAAGTGCTTCCCTGGCAAGTGCAGGGGCCAGTTCCTAAAAAAACAAAAAGTTACAGTGTGGGGACTGGGGGATGTGACTCAGTGGTACAGCTCTTAGAACCTTGCAGGCACAAGGCCCTGGGTTCAATCCACAGCACCACAAAAAACAAACAGAAAAGGGTGTATGCAGTCCTAACCCACTAGATTTTCACTTCTATGAAAGCAGAGAGCGGAGTTCCCCTACCACCTTCACCACAGTCTCTCCAGATCTAAGACTACACCTGGAGCATAGCGGATCTGCGTGCTGAAGGAATGCAGACCTACAGCGCCCTGTGGATTATTTGGAGCGTTTGCTCCAAATTATTTGGAGGTCATCACAAATCAACACCAAAATGTTCTTTTCTGGACAGTAGCAGTAACTAATTTGAAGTACGTAAATTCAAGCTTTTTTAAAAAATTTTTTAGGGAAGGGTCTACAGGGTGTTCAGGGTTTCACTACTAGATCGAACACCCTTGCTGTGGAAAATTGAGTCACTACCGCTTGTTCATAGCAGTGAGAGGGAGTAGGTCAGGGAGCACCGAGGTAAGGTCCAAAGTCCTGAAAGGGCACCTTGGTAGGGAATAGGAGTTCATGGATTATTTTTCCCTCTAAATTTTGCATATATATATATATATATATATATATATATATTTATAAGCTTGCTTATTTCTGATGCGTCTAAAGCAGCCACTTCTGTACTGAATTGAATTAACAGTCTGCCTGGAATCCAGTTCGTAGAGTTGAGGATGGCTGTCTCTTCCCCACAAAAGGACAATCAAAGGCTGACACGATCTATCGATCGTAGGACCAGGCCATCAAAGCCCACCGTCTTACACATTTTCCTAAACAGGCACCTATTCGGTCAGTTCATTTGCATCCAATCATGCAAGAGGTATTCAGGGTTTGCACGCTGATGCCCGTGAGGGCTATGCAGATTCATGCCAAAAAGGGGCCTATAACGGAGAAAATGCAATCAAATGGAACTGGCGAGGGAGATAGCTGGATGCGGAGGCAGCATTCACGCGGCAGCATGTCCCGTGGGAGGACAGGAGTGGAAGGGTAAAGAAGGGCAGGAGCACTGAGTCAGCGAGGGACCGGGGCCGCAGGGCTCAGCTGACCGCAGACGGTCCACAGCGCACGTCTCTGCACCTACGGTACGCCGCCCGGGAGACGTCGCAGGCGGGCGGGGCCAGCGGGCTGCCAGACCCGGACAGAGGAGATTCTTTGGTTTCTGGGCCCGCCTCAACCAAATATTTTTGCTGGCTGTCTTACTCCAATAAAGGCGGAGCGTATAGGGACCAGCAGCCTGCACTGTGAGAAAGACAGGAGGGTGATTTTTCCCAGCGCAGGAAGATTACACAGCCCTCGCGAAGGAGGCATGCTGGCATAGCAGAATAAGCACTGACTAGCGGTTACTTAAGCACAGCAAGTAGAGCGCTGCACCGCGGGCAGCAGGCACCGAGAGACCGCAGATCCAAGCATGGGACAAGGAAGGTTTTGATAAGGAAGTGATAAGGGAGGCATACAATTCCCAGTTTCACTTAAAAAAAAAAGCTCAGGCTCCATCGCCTCATACCTCCGCGACCTCCTCCTCGTGGAGTTGCTCATGCAAAAACCCCAACAACCACCACTCAAACAAGGGAAAAGTGAAATTTTAGTCTCTTGTCTGTTATGAGGATGGCTACTTATTGCTGAGTCCCCAAATCCTTAGACCCAAAGAGGATGCTTGCGGTTAGCTCCCACTGCCACCATTGGGCTAGGAAATTAAGGGCATCCCCCCCCCACCGTGCCCCACAAAATGGGGTGATGGCACCTGCAGCAGCTCACAGCGGGCTCTCCGAGCTGAGCCCCCACCAGCTATCAGTGCTGGGCAGCCCTGCAGCCTTTTCCTGGATCTTGTTCTCCTTTTTGAGCTGTGACAAGAGATTGTGGTCAGAAACTTACTCTGCAGTACAAAGTTTGCATTTGCTTTGTGGAGGAGGGTTGGGCTAATAAGTACCACCTCAGAGCAGGGCCTTCTCTCTCAAGGACTCAGGAATGTTTACTTGGTGGATAGGCTTTGCTGACCCCATGCAGGTAATGTTCAACTATGATGCCTGGTGTGGAAAGGGGGCCCACGGACAGGCGTGTGGTTAGGGTTTTGAAAAGGTGGCTGTGAGTCAGCTCACACACTGGGGTTGTCGCGTAGCTGCCTCTTAGCTGACCTCCAATAAAGGAGCCAGGCAGGATCTTCTGATGTTACTGCCTGCCTGAGAGCTGCAGAGAGAAGTCCGGGCGGCTACAGGTTCAGGGCATGGCTAAAGGAAAGTTGGAAACATAAAGAACTCCAGGCAAGCCATGGCCTGTGCTTCCTGTTGGCTCTGCACAGAAGTTGACATCCCTCTGGGTGGGGGTGCACATGCCTGTAATCCCAGCACTGGGAGGCAGAGACAGGAAGATCATCATATGGTCAAGTCCAGTCTGGGCTACATAGCTGTCTCAAAAAAGAAAAAACAAACAAAGTTGACATCTGTATGATTCATAAATCACCTACTTTGGTTTCTACCCAAATAAGCTAAAATCCTCCACCACACCAATACTTGCACACAAATGTATGTAGCAGCTTTATCCATAATGGCTAAAAGTTGGAAGAAATCAAGATGCCCTTAAGTAGGCGAATGGGTAAACTGTGAAGTACATCCATATAGTAGAATATTACCTAGCCATGAAAAAGAAACAAGCAGCTGTGTGACAGAGATGCGTATGAGTAAGTGAAATGGGTCAAGGTGAAAGGTTGGCTCCTCGGAGTCTGGCTATGTGATGTCCCTGCCCGAGGCCAGGGGATGAAGATAGGGAAGGAAGGAAGGAAGGACAGAGCTTAGGATGTTCATGACAGTGAAACTATTCTGTGTGATACTGTAATTCACGCTACAGTTATCACAATCCATAGAATGGATGACCCCTACCATAAACCATGGACTTTGATTAGTGATCCTGCTATCACTATGAGCTTGTTAGTTGTAACAAGGGCACTATACTAGGGCAAGATGGAAGAAGATTTGTGGAAACTCTGTGCCTTCGGCTCAATTTCTCTGTGAACCAAAAGTTGTCCCCCAAAATAAAGTCTGTTTCATTTCCAGGGCCGGGGCTTGCACCCAGGGCCTTCACACTAACTGCATCCCCTTCCCACTGCTCTTTACCTTTTGTTTTTATTTTGCGGTAATTCTCATTAAGTTTCTAAATTGCCAGACTTGATTTGAACTTGAAATCTTCTTGTCTCGGGCTCCTCACTGCTGGGATTATAGGTGTGTTTGTACCGGAGATCAAACTCAAGTTTTGTTTTGTTTTTTTGTTTTTGGCAGAACTGGGGATTGAACTCATATCCCTGCCAGGGAAGCGCTTATTTCACTGAGCCATCTCCCCCACTCACCCCTTTTTTGTTTTTAGTACAGGGCCTACAGGGTCTCACTACACAGATGGAACTCCTAGTGATCCTCCTGTTTTCAGCTGCCCAAATGCTGAGATTATAGGCACATGCCACCACACCTAGTCTCAATCACAGTCTCAGCGTGCTCTGGGGGCAGGGCCAGCATGGCAAATCATGGATCGAACCCTGGTCCCTGCATCTGTCTAAACAAGTGCTTTAATCCACTGAGCTATCTGGCCTGCCTCTATTTTTCTTTTTTCTTTTTTTTAGTGGAACTGGGGATTGAACTCAGACCCTTTAGCTTGCCAGGCAAGCTCTTATTCTACTGAGCCATCTCCCCAGCCCCCTATTTTATTTTTCTTTTCTTTTCTTTTTTAATAAGTAAAAATTACTTAAGACATCTGTCTCTATGCTCTTATCACCATGAGCTCTTGTGGGTTTTCTTGTTGTTGTTTATTTGTTTACTTCTAGAGGTTTTTTTGGGGGGTGGTCTTTTTGAGATAATGCCCAATATGCAGTTCAGTCTGGCCTTGAGCTCGCTCTGTAGCTCAGGCTGGTGTCAAACTCATGGTGATTCAACTGCCTTATGGGGCTGGGGAGATAGCTCAGCAGAAAAAGTGTTTGCCTGGCAAGTGCAAGGGCCTGAGTTCAATCCTCAGTTCTGCAAAAAACAAACAAACAAACAACAACGAAAAAAAACCTCTACTGCCTCAGCCTCCCAACTACTAGGATTACAGGTGTGCACCACTACCTCCAGCCCACTATAATCTCTTAAATCGTGTGTGTGTGTGTGTGTGTGTGTGTGTGTGTG
>NW_004524864.1:331728-339933 GCF_000260255.1 Octodon degus
GAGAGAGAGAGAGAGAGAGAGAGAGAGAGAGAGAGAGAGAGAGAGCCTCATTGTGTAATTCAAATTGGCCTTGAACTCAGTGATCCTGCACTGCCGCTTCCCCAGTGCTGGGATTAAGTATGTGAGCCACCATTTGTAGCTCTTTAAAGTCATTCTTGACTCCTTCCATCCTCTCATGCTCAACAGCTAGACCATAAATGTTGGTGTATGGTTCTAGCTTTTTTTTTTTTTTTTTGGCAGAGGGTGGGGGTGGGGAGTTTAGCTGGAAGTTGAACCAGAGCCCTTGCACTTGCCAGTCAGTGTGCCACTGAACTATCTCCTCGACCCTTGTTATTTTTAGGTTCTCTCTTGAAAGAATACCTAACTCTAGCAGCAGCTCACTACCAGGCCGCTCAAAATCCCTGTCGTTTGTCACCTGGACCTGTGTAGCCTCCTAGCTCTCCTCTGTGCTTCTACGCCTGTCCTCTGTCTTAAGTCTACCTATGATACTGTATCAAAATAGCACAAAGCAGGTGATTTATGGAAGATAGAAATGTGTTTCTCAAAGTTGTGATGTCTAAAAGTTCAGAAGGCACTGGCAGGTGATGAGGGTAAGCCCAGAACCCCAGCCCTTTTTATTTATTTATTTATTTATTTATTTATTTATTTATTAATATACTAAAGCACAGGGTATCACTACGTAGATCGGACTCATAATAGTGATTCTCCTGTGTTCAGCCTCCCAAGAGCTGGGATTACAGGCGTGGGCCACCACGCCCAGTCTCATTGGCTGTCTCAGCGTGCCCCGGGGGCGGGGCACGCGGGGTGAGGGGTGGGAAGCTCGAACCCCAGCAGCTTCCCTCCGCCTAAGAGGGCACTTCAATCCACTGAGCTATCTGGCCAGCCCTCCCAGCCCTTTTTATTCTGAGACAAAGCCTGCCTGGGTTGTTCAGGCTGATCTTGAAATTTTGATCCAGTAGTTGTGATTACAGGTATGTGCTACCCATGCCCAGCTCAGCAAATTTTTTATTTTATTTTATTTTTTTAAGATGAAGTTTGACATTCTTTTGCTTGAAAACCTAAATAGAGCTTCCTACCTTTCTGTCATATTTAAAGTATGTTGCAAAACGTCCACCCCTGCTTACAGTGTCTGGCGCAGCCGGACTCACGCCTGCCTCTCCACAGCAGATCGCTGGCTGACACCGTGCCAAGCACGATTCCTCCTCTTGGTGCCTCTGCATGTGAGATGCCTTCTGTTGCAAGGCTGTTGTCACAGAGCTGCCTGAGGCCCACTCCCGCCTGCAGTTCCCAGCTCCTTTCACGCCCACTCTGCTGACAGCACGACCTCACCACCCTCGTTCAGCCCTTCCCGCTCCCCAGCTCCTGCGCCACCTTCTTCTTCAGACTGCTCGCTGCCTGTGGCTTGCCACCCACATCTGTTACATTAGCCTGCTACAGGGCAGTGACAAAATGGCATATTTTCAATCTTTATTTTTTTCTTATCTCTGGTCAGCTATAATTTTTTAATTTTTTTTTAGGAAAGGGTCTACAAGGTGTACAGGGTCTCACTACTAGATTGGACTCATAGTGACCCACCTGTTTACAGCCTCCCAAGAGCTGGGATTACAGGCTTGCACCACCACGCCCAGTCTCAGCACCCCTGAGGGCGGCCGGCACTGTAGGCCCTGGGATCGAACACCAGGCCCCAGGGCCTGCTTGTAGGTGCTTTATTTATTGTTTTGCTTTGGCGGAACCGGGGATGTGTGTATTGCGAAATTATTATTATTATTATTATTATTATTATTATTATTATTATTGCCTATAGGCCAGGGGACGAAGGGATGGAGCAGCCTTAGAGGGTCACAGAAATAGTGGCTGCAGCCCCTATAGGACCTGCGGGTCAGAGCCTCCAGCCAAAGAGGGTTTTTGTTTTATTTTCTTCTTTGAGACATAGTCTCAATATGTTGCTGTCTCAGTTACCCCTCTCTTGTTACTGGGACAAATATACTCAAAATTAGGGAAGGAAAGGTTTATTTAGCTCACAGTTATTGGAGGTTTCAGTCCATACTCAACTGGCTCCAAGGCAGACTGGCACATGGCAGAGGGCAGCAGTTTATGGTTGCAGAAGGCAGCAAAACAGCAAGAGCAAAGGTGAGGAGTAGCAGCAACAATGGCTGCAGAGAGGAAGTCTGCCTCCATTAAGTTGCCTCCAGGCTGTCTGCCCCAGGATGGGTGCAGTACTCACACCCATAATCCCAGGAGCACTCACACCCATAATCCCAGCAGTATTAAGACCCATAATCCCAGCCTTGGTCATGAATTAATCTCAAACTCTAGAAGTCCCCACCCCATGACTACATGCGGCTTTGAGGGGACAACTAGACATAAGCCATAACAGTAGTCCAGGCAGGATTGCCACCTGCCTCAGCCTCCCCAAGTACTGGGATTACAGGCAGGTGCCACTATGCCTGATTTTAGAAAATGATTTCTTTTTCTTTTTTTATCTTTTGGGGACAAGGTCTCACTATGCAGCTCAGGCTGGTCTTGAGCTCACAACAATCCTCTTCCCTCAGTCTCCTGAGTGCTGGGATTGCAGGTGTGTACCACCACGTCCAGCCAGAAGATGATTCTTTAAGCCACACTCTGATGTACTGGCCAGAATATGCTTCCTCAGTTTCATCAAATATGACTAGGCTAACAGTTTCGCAAAGGTTACATTTGTAGTTCCTTTTTCCTTAATTCCCCCATCAATATATCTGTTTCTTCACCTTCTATTGTAACGCGTAAAGAGACAGCAGGTTACATCACCACCATTTTGCTCATTAGTCTCATCTCCTTAGCTAAATATCTGCCTCACCACCGGGAAATTATCCTGCCAGGCAGAATGGAACATGCTTGTAATCCCAGCACTCAGGAGGCCGAGGCAGGAGGATCACTCTGAAATCAGGGCCAGCCTGTGCTACATAGTGAGTTTAAGACCAGCCTAAAATTCACAAGGAAACCTCATCTCAAAAAAAAAAAAAAAAAAAAAAAAAAAATTTAGAAAGAAGGAAGAAGAAGAAGAAGAAGAAGAAGAAGAAGAAGAAGAAGAAGAAGAAAGGAGGAGAAGGAAAAGGAGGAGAAGAGGAAGAGGAAGAGGAAGAGGAAGAGGAAGAGGAAGAAAGAAAGAAAGAAAGAAAGAAAGAAAGAAAGAAAGAAAGAAAGAAAGAAAGAAAGAAAGAAAGAAAGACCTCTTGCTTGCCAGACAGGCACCGTGTCACTGAACTGTAGCATCAGCCCTTGAGAACTATTTTTATCTAAATGGTGTTCAGGTTTAATCACAGTGTTGGCTCTTCATGATAAATTAGTGGGTTCGGGGTTGCAGTGGAGTTGCCTGTGACTCTGAAAGGTTCCCCGTCACTGTCCTACTCTGTTCCTCAAAATCTGCCCAGCCTCTCTGCACTACCCACTTCCAAACCACTTCCATATTCTTGGGCATTTGTGGCAACGGTGCTCCACTTCTGGGGACCAAAAATCAGTATTAGTTTAAAGCTCTGCAGTCAGTTGTCTGAGATTGATTGAAGGCGATGACTCCCACTGCTGTGGGGCAGCAAGGGTGCAATCCCCAAGGAGGGTGGCTGGGATAGGCCAGGAGGAGGTGGGGTCCAGAGGCAGGAGACCTGCTGGAGGAACCTTCCTGTTCAAGTGAGGGCAGTTTTGGTCCTAGCAGGCCTTCTCTGGCTCTGACCGCCTGCTGCAACTAGGAAGGATGGTCCACTGCTCAAAGCCAGTGGATTTAAACTAAGTCTCCTACAAAACACCCCCCCCCCAACCTCCAGAATGATGTTAGACAAAATACCCGGGCACTTGACCCATAAGGCATCACAAGTGTCTTTCATATAAATGAGGAATGTTGGCCTCTGGGAAACAAGCAGGAGGATCCTGTGACACTGACTCAAAATCCTTTTTAAAAAGTTGGATTGGTGGGGCTGGGGAGATAGCTCAGTAGAATAAGTACTTGCCTGGCAAGCACAAGGGCCTGGGTTCAATCCCCAGTTCTGCCAAAAAAAAAAAAAAAAAAGTTGGGTTGGGGTGATCAATAATAGCTCAGAGAGGGCCCGCCAAATAGCTCAGTGGATTAAAGCACCTGTAAGCAGGAGCAGGGGCCTGGGGTTCTATCCGTGGGCCTGCTGTGCTGGCCCTGCCCCTGGAGCGCACTGACACTACAGTTAAGATTGGGCATGGTGGCATGTGCCTGTAATCCCAGCTCTTGGGAGGCTGTACACAAGCAGATGAGTCTGATCTAGTAGTGAGACCCTTAACACCCTGTAGACCCTTCCCTAAACATACAAAAAATAAATAAATAAATAAAGTTCAGTGTGACGGCCCTGGGCTTTATCCCCAGCAACAGAAGAAACAAAAGGAAGCCAAGGAGATAGCTCAGCAGTCTAAGCACCTGCCTGAGTGCAAGCACAAGGACCTGGGTTCAATCCCCAGCACCGCATGTCATGCTGCCCCACACTGAGCCGGCCACCAAAACCAAAACTGGGCATTGTGGTGCATGCCTGTAATCCCAGCAGCGGGAAGGCTGAGACAGGAGGATCACTATAAATCTAAGCTGCTTATTAAGGCCATATGCCAAATAAGTAATTAAAAAGAAAAGAGAAAGGGGCCGGGGAGATGGCTCAGTAGGATAAGCGCTTGACTGGCAAACTCAAGGACCTGAGTTCAATCCCCGGTTCCGCCAAAAAAAAAAAAAGAAAAGAAAAGAGAAAGTCTGGGATGTTGTCCTAGTGACATCTTTACTTTGCACAGTATTGCCCAATGGGCCTCACTTGCACAGTCCACACTGTCCAGGCACCCTGCAAGGCAGGTGCTGCAACCTCCGATTCAAACACTGAAAGCAGGACTTAGAGAAGCGAGCCACGTTCCTGCATGAGTCTATGCTCCCGCGGTGGGCCTCAAGTGTGACTTCCCACATCAGCACTCGTGCCACCTGCTATGGTTTGTGTCTAGGTGTGCCCCCAGTGCCTTGTGCAGGCATGGGGCAGCTTCTAGAGTCTGTGATTAATCCATGATCCAATGCTGGAATTATGAGTGTGAGTGCAGCGCTCACCCTGGAATAGATAATCTGCATTACAATGTAAGGAGGGGAGAGAGGCAGCTAGCTTTGCTTTGTGCTGTTTTCCCTCCCTGTGAGCAGCTAGCTGCCTTCTTCCCTGAGCTGGCCACTCTGCCTTAGAGCCAGCCAAGTATGAACTGAAATCTCTACTAACCGTGAGCTAAAAAATGCTTTCTTTCTTTAATTCTGCATGTTGGGTATTTTGTCAGAGCGAGAGATGAGGCCCGAAGACACCACCTGAGGTAATGCTCTCTCCTGCTTAGCGCTGACACCAAGACAAATGCAGGAGGTGCTGCCACCAGGTCCCGGGATGTCACAGCTCTTGCCCTGCCCACTGGACTCTGAACTACAGGAAGGGGAAGGTGTCCACAGCCCCACCCACCTGAGGGAAGAGGTGCAGCGTTGGCCAGTGACAGTGGACCAAGAGGGGAGGGGCGCAGGAAGAGCTTCTGTTTCAGGGTGCGCCCATTCCAGGGAAGCGGGAAAGTGCTGTGGACCATCCCAACACAGGGCAGCTGTGAAATCCCTGGACAGAGGCTAGAAGTAGAATCACCAGGGCTGAGTCCGTGCTGCTGTCTCCTGGGCTCACTTTGGCACTAGGGAATAGTGAGGGCTGGGGTTAGCTTGTGAGGAGCTGTTGAAGGTGGTGGTTGTTTGCACTAGAATTGTGACACACACACTCACTTCCCTCTTAGTAACCTGTTCTTCCTTTTTCCTCAGCTCTTCCTTTGTCAACAGAAATAAGCTACTTATCTTTCTACTTATCTTTGTAGATACTGTTTACAGCGTACTCTGAGGTATTAATAATTGTTATCAGCATTAATCATAATATGCGTGTGCTCTACTATAGTAAAATTAATTTAATCTCTGCAATGTATGTTAAAAGTGTCTGGTCCTCAAACCCCATTGCTGGGGGAAAAATATCCAGCCCCCTAAAATAAGATTTTAGGGCTAGTGAGATAGCTCAGCAGAATAAAGCACCTGCGTACACAAGTTTAGGCAAACGCAGCAACTTTGGTTCGATCCCCAACACCACATGCAGCATCAGCCCCGTCCCCAGGGGGCACTGAGCCAGCCAGAGTCCAGCGTAGTGCCATACCCCTGTCATCCCAGCACTGGGGAGGCTGAAAACAGGGGGATCATTATGAGTCCAAGTTATGTAGTGAGACCCTATAACTACCTAATACATTTTTTTAAAAAAGTTTGAGTTTTATTTATTTTTGGCAGAACCAGGGATTGAACTCAGTCCCTTGTGCTTGCCAGGCAAGCACTTATTCTACTAAGCTATCTCTCCGGCCCCTAGTTTGAGTTTTTACATTGTTGTTCTATTTTGCTTTTCCAGTGCTGTAGATGGAGTTTTTCCAGCCTCATCTGTGCTGCGAAAGTGCTCTACAATAAGCTATTTCTCCCACCTGAAATAAGTATTAAGAGATGTATTAAAAGAAAACTATGGGGCCGGGGAGATGGCTCAGTAGAATAAGCATTTCCCTGGCAAGCGCAAGGGCCTGAGTTCAATCCCCAGTTCCACCAAAAATAAAATAAAAAATAAATAAATAAATAAATAAATAAATAAACAAAAAATAAAAGAAAACTAGGAGTACAATTAGTAAGTACTGAAAAGCAGAGGGCTAGACTGCAGCCCCAGGGTAGAGTACTGGCCCAGCAGCTTGAGTCCTTTGCTCAACCCCCAGCACCGCCAGAAGTTGGTTATTTGCTTATATACCAATTGATTAATTGTCCACTGGAAGTTAATAACTGGATTGTATTAAAAAATATGGAGGGGCCGGGGTGGGGATGCACACTGGCAGTATTAGCACTCAGGAGGCTGAGGCAGGAGGATCACTACAAGTTTGAGGCCAGCATGGGCTACACAGCAAGGTCTTGTCTCAAAAAACAACAACAAAACCTGTATTTAGCTTACAGTTCTGGAGAAGCAGGGCTGTGGCCCCAGACTGGCTCATTCTGGGGGGACGCTCGTGGTGGCACATTGTGGAGCGGCAGATGGCAGACTGAGGGTGTGACTCAGTGTCCAGGGCTCACCCAGCGTGTGTGAGGCAGCAAGTTAATTTCCAGCACTTGATAAAACTAAACTAAATGTGAAGAAGGCTCTGTGGGATCTGCGCTCCAGCTCCTCCGGGGGACAAGCGCATGTGTGACAGCCCCTGGCTTGCCACCACCGTGAGTCAGGCAGGCCACGTCCCTGTCTGTCTGTGCATCCGTCCCACCTCTTTCTCACCAGCATTCCATCGCGGGCCTCCACCCGGTGCTTCTATCTAATCTCAGAAATTTCACCACAGCCTCATCACTCAGCATCAAAATGAACTTGTGGGCTGGTGAGATGGCTCAGTGGTCTAAAGCATCTACTTAGAACAAGCTCAGCTAAAGCACAGGGACCGCGGTTCAATCCCCCAGCACCACATGCCAGCCAGCCGCGCCCCCTGGTGGGCTGAGCTGGCCACACACACACACACACACACACACACACACACAAATAAAATTTAAAAAAAAAATGAACTTGTGTTTTTGTGTTGGAGATAGGGTCTCCCTGTTATCCAGGCTCTCCTTGCTCTTTCTGTGGAAACTGGGCCCAGTGGTCCACGCTTGTGGCAGAAGGATGACAGCTCTGGAGGCTGACCTGGGCTAGGTGGTGAGCTCGAAACCCATCTGAACTACACAGCAGGGAGCCGGGGAGATAGCTCAGTAGAATATAGTGCTTGCCTGGTCCTGAGTTCAACCCCCGGTTCTGCCAAAAAAAAAAAAAAAAAAAGCTCAGTAGAATATAGTGTTTGCCTGAACTGCACAGCAGGACCCTCAAGATCAAAAATCAAAATGCAAAACAAAGCAACAGAACTCGCTGTGTTGCCCACTCTGGCTTTTCAAACTTGCAATCCTCCTGCCTCAGCCTCTCAGATGCTGGCATATCCCACTGTGCCCCACCCAATATTTTATTTTACTATTTATTGTCTTTTTGGGACAGTTCAGGCTATGCAGCTGAGGCTAACCTTATGCTCACTTTGTATCCCAGGCTGGTTTCAAACTCACAATGATCCTCCTGCCTCAGCCTCCTGAGCACTGGAATTATAGGCATGTGCCAGCATGCCCAGCTGGTGTATTATTATTATTAT
>NW_004524864.1:340053-341281 GCF_000260255.1 Octodon degus
TCTCCTGAGCCATCTACCTGGCCCCTTGTTTCTTTCTTTCTTTCTTTCTTTCTTTCTTTCTTTCTTTCTTTCTTTCTTTCTTTCTTTCTTCTTTTTTTTTGTGGAACGGGGGATTGAACTCAGACCCTTGCACTTGCCAGGCAAGCGCTTATTCTACTTTCTACTGAGCCATCTCCCTGGCCCCAACCCCTTGTTTCTTGTTTCTTTTTCTTTTCTTTTTCCTGGGAGTGGAGTTGCATGAGGTTGAGGCCAGTGAGGCCAGCCTGGTCTATACAAATTTTTTTTTGCCATTTATTTATTTATTTACTTACTCACTTGATATAGGGTCTTGTTACACAGCTCAAACTCAGACTCAGCTCAGCCTCCTGTCTCCACTTCCCCAGAACTGGGATTACAGGCGTGCACTACTATGTCTGGTTTTGGTGGCCGGCACAGCACACCCAGGGTTCCAGGGATGGCATAGCATGTGGCACTGAGGATCAAAGCCAGGTCCTTGCCCTTACCAGGCAGGTAGTTAGACCACTGAGCTATCTCCCCAGCCCCTACACAGTGAGTTCAAGATCAGCAGAAACCACACATCAAGACCTGTCTCAAAGGAAAGCAAAGCAAAACAAGAAGTTTCAGTTCCTTTACTCCTTCGTACCGTTGTTCATTCCTATGTCCTTTGCTAAGTGCCTGGGGGCAGAGAAGAGACCAAAGTCCTGCTGCCCAGAGATTCACTGGTGAGTTAAGGAGACAGACAGAGAAGTAACCTTATTTATTTGTATCACAAATGTCTATGAAGTATAGTCACCATTTTAGTTTGCTCATTTTTTATTGAGTGTATTGATACACTGTAGACATATATAATGAACACATTTATCAGGGAACTCATGCCAGTCATGATATGTCTTGATTCCTCCTTTCTTCCCATTCTCTACTCTCCCTTCACCCAATTTCGCCTCCTTATTTACAAAGCATTGTTTTTTGGGCCGGCGAGATAGCTCAGCGGTCTAAAATGCCTGCTTCGGCAAGCTTAGGCAGGCTCAGGGGTCCGTGGTTCAATCCCTAGCCCCACATGCTGGGCCAGCCCCGCCCTCAGGGCAGGCTGAATGGGCTTAAGAAAAATAAAAAAGATTTAAAGCATTGCTTTCAAAAAAAAAATGAAAATAAAAAAATAAAGCATTGCTTTCCATTTTATCCTTTCTCATTTTTTCTTTTCTTTTCCTCTCCTTTTTTTTTTTTTTTT
>NW_004524864.1:341891-344554 GCF_000260255.1 Octodon degus
TAATCACTACGTTGGTTTTTTGTTTGTTTTTGTTTTTGTTTTTGTTTTTGGCAGAACCGGGGATTGAACTCAGGCCTTTGCACTTGCTAGGGAAGCACTTATTCTACTGAGCCATCTCCCCAGCCCCTGGACTCAGGTTGTTTATTTATTTATTTATTTATTTATTTATTTATTTGTTATTTTAGGGAAGGGTCTACATGGTGTTCAGGGTCTCACTACTAGATTGGACTAGTAGGGATACGCCTGTTTACAGCTTCCCAAGAGCTGGGATTAAAGGCGCGTACCACCACCACACCCAGTCTCTGGACTCAGTTTAAATGATCCCAATTTTGTTGGCAACACCCAATGCATCATAATTGGGAGCCAGGGCCAGGGAGATGGCTCAGTAGAATAAGTGCTTCCCTGGCAAGCGCAAAGGCCTGAGTTCAATCCCCAGTTCCGAAAATAAATAAATAAAAAATTGGGAGCCAGTCTAGCATATGCCTTCTTCTCTCCATCAGGCCTGATTAGGCTGTTGACCTTGGCAACATCGATGTCATAGAGCTTCTTTGCAGCTTGTTTGATTTGGTACTTATTGGCTTTGACATCCACAATGAACACGAGTGTGTTGTTGTCCTCGATCTTTTTCATGCCTGACTCTGTGGTCGGGGGGGAACTTGATGATGGCATAGCGGTCAAGCTGGTTTCTCCTGGGGGCGCTCTTCCGAGGGTATTTGGGCTGCCTCTGGAGCTACAGTATCTTTGAATGGTGGAAGGTAAGCGACATTCGTATCTTCTTTTTGTTTCTGTGGCTGCCTTTCAGCATGGCCTTCTTGGTCTTTAAAGCTTTTGCTTTGGCTTCAGCTTTGGGAGGGGCAGGGGCTTCCTTCTTCCCATTTGGCGCCATCTTGGTAAAAAGGCCTAAAAAATTATTTTAAATTTTAAAAAAAGTCCGAAAAAAAAGTCTGTCCTTATTTAGTACTGCATTGCATAAAAAATAAATAAATAAAAATTAAAATACCCACATCTGGCCGCATCTCCTACAAGAATGAAGATCGTTCTTAACAATCAGACGACATTCCCAGCAAATGTCGACATCACTCTGAAGGACACACAGTTATTGTGAAGGGCACCAGAGGAACCCTCCGGAGGGACTTCAGCCACATCAATGTAGAACTCAATCTCCTTGGGAAGAAAAAGAAGAGGCTCCGGGTTGAAAAATGGTGAGGAAACAAAGGAATTGGCGACTGTCCGCACGATCTGTAGCCACGTACAGAACATGATCAAGGGGGTTGTGCTGGGCTTTTGATACAAGACGAGGTCTGTATGTGCTCACTTCCCCATCTATATCGTTATTCAGAATAGGTCTCTTGTCGAAATCCAGAATTTCTTGGGTGAAAAATACATTTGCCGAGTTCCTATGAGGGCAGGTGCTGCTTGCTCAGTATCTGAAGCCCAGAAAGATGAGCTAACCCTTGAAGGAATTGACATTGAGCTTGTTTCAAATTCAGCTATTTTTTCCCTGGCAAGCACAAGGGCCTGAGTTCAATCCCTGGTTCTGAAAAAACAGACAAAAAAAAACCCACACAAATTCAGCTGCTTTGAGACTGGGTGTGGTGGCACATGCCTGTAATTGGAGCTCTTGAGAGGCTGTAAACAGGAGAATCACTACAAGTCCGATCTAGTAGTGAGATCCTGAACACCCTGTAGACCCTTCCCTAAAATAAAAAAAAATAAAAAAATAAAAAATTGGCTGCTTTGATTCAGCATGCCACAGCAGTCAAAAAACAAGGATATCAGAAAAAGTTTGGATGGTATCTATGTTTCTGAAAAGGAAACAGTTCAGCAGCCAGATGAGTAAGATCCAAGAGTTAATCCAGCCACAGAAACAAGCTTCTGAATTGTAAAGCCAATCTGTGATATTTTAATGAGACAATAAAAGATCTTTATTAAATAGAAAAAAAACAACAACCCACATCTGCTTTATCCACTCAGTGATTGATGGGCATTTGTGTTGTTTCTGAGAGTTAGCTATTGCAAACTGTGCTGATGCAAACATGGGTGAACATACATTGCTGTGGTAGGATGCTTTTAATTCTTTTGGGAAGAAACCAAGAGAAGAAATAATTGATGATATGGGACCTCTGGTCTTAGGTTTCTACACTGATTTCCACAGTGGTTGTACTAGTCCCACTCAGACCAACAGTGGAGAAGGGTTTCTTTTTTGCTACAGACTCACCAGCATTTGTTATTGGTTGATTTCATAGCCATTCTTTCCAGAGCAAGATGAAATCTCAATGTTGTTTAAATTTGCATCTTCTTTATGGGGCTGGGGAGATGGTTCAGTAGAATAAGCACTTGCCTGGCAAGCGCAAGGGTCTGAGTTCAATCCCTGGATGAGGGGAAAAAAAAAAAAATTACATCTTTTGAATGACCTGTAATATTGAACATTTTTTCATATATTTATTTGTTTGTACTTCTTCATTTGAAGTGTGTATTCATCTCGGATGCTGATGTTCACATTGGGCCTTTAAATTGGAGGGAATCTGATTTTTTTTAGTTCTTTATATATTCTAAATATTCATCTTGGGCTGGGGAGATGGCTCAGTGGAATAAGCGCTTCCCTGGCAAGCACAAGGGCCTGAGTTCAATCCCCAGTTCCGCAAAAATAAATAAATAAATAA
>NW_004524864.1:345440-346838 GCF_000260255.1 Octodon degus
TGTGTGTGTGTGTGTGTGTGTGTGTGTGTGTGTGTGTATGTGTGTGTGTGTGGCCAGCTCAGCCCACCAGGGGGCGGGGCTGGCCGGCATGTGGTGCTGGGGGATTGAACAGCGGTCCCTGTGCTTTGCTAAGCTTGTTCTAAGTAGGTGCTTTAGACCACCTAGCCATCTCACCAGCCCCCCAGGCTGGTCTTGAACTCCAATCAATCAATTCTCCTGCCTCAGCTTCTCGAGTACTGGGATTACAGGCCAGGTCCACCATACCAGGTGGTGTTTCTGGTTTTTTTGTTTTGTTTTGTTTATTTTATCAAATAAATCTCACTATGCAGCTCGAACTTGTAGTGATCCTTCTGTCTCAGCCTCCCCAGTGTTGGAATTAGACATGTACCACCACGCCCAGTTTCAGTGGCTGGCACAGCATGCCCTGGGTTTTAGGACTGGCACAGAATGCAGTACTGGGGATCAAACCCAGGTCCCTGCACTTGCCAGACAGGCACTCAGACAGCCTAGCTATCTCCCCAGATCTCTGCTTTAATATTTAGATCTTTGATCCATTTTAATCTTAGTTTCATTTTAGTTAGTACATAGTGATAGATATGGGTCTAGTTTTAGTCTTTGGGGTGTGCAAAGCCAGTTTTTTTTTTTTTTTTTTTTTTTTTTTTTATCACATTTAATTAAAGCAGCTCTCTTTCTTCCAGGGAAGATGTTTGTCAAAGATAAGATGGCTGGGGCTGATCAAATAGGCACCGGGCCAGGGATTTGATCCTTAGGCTTGCTGTGCCAGCCCCACCCCCAGGGCACACTGAGAGGGTAATTGAGACTGGGCATGGTGGTGCCCGCCTATTATCCCAGCTCTTGAGAGGCTATAAACAGGCAGATCACTACGAGTCCGGATCTAGTACTGAGACCCTGTAGACCCTTCCCTAAAAATACAAAAATAAATAGATAAAGACAAAATGGCTGAGTGTGTTTGTGGTTGTGTCTGCATTTTCTAATCTTTTCCATTCATCCTCAGATCTGTTTTTCTGCTAAAACCATGTTGGTTTTTTGTTTGTTTGTTTTGTTTTGTTTTGTTTATCACATTGGCTTTGAAGTATAGTTTCAAGTCAGGGATTTTGAATTTTTATTCATTTATTTATTTAGTATGTGTGTGGCCAGCTCAGCCCACCGGGGGGCGGGGCTGGCTGGCATGTGGTGCTGGGGGATTGAACTGCGGTCCCTGTGCTTTGCTAAGCTTGTTCTAAGTAGGTGCTTTAGACCACTGAGCCATCTCACCAGCCCCAAGTCAGGGATTTTGATGTTCCCTGCCTTGCCTTTGCTGCCCAGGGTTACCTTTGTCATTCTACGTTCCTTCTAGTGACAAATGATTTTTAGAATTTTTTTTTTTTTTTTTTTTTT
>NW_004524864.1:347533-349302 GCF_000260255.1 Octodon degus
AAATAAATAAATAAATTTAAAAAAATAAAAAAAGAGAGAGAGAGAGACAGAGAGACAGAGAGAGAGGAAGAGACAGAGAGACAGAGAGAAACAATTTTGGAAGTATGGCTATTTTCACTATATTAGTTCTTCCTACCCAAGAGTAAGTTTCTTCCTATGCAGTATCATTTCCTGCTATGTATTTCAATCTTCTTTTTCAGTACTGTAGTTTTCAATGTTAGGGAATTTTTACTTTTTTACATTGATTCCTAGGTGTTTCATTTTTTTGGATGCTACTGGGAGAGGTTATTTCTCTCATTTCTCTCTCAGTGAATTTGTCATTTGTGTACAGGGAAGCTATCACTTTTTGAGTGTTGACTTTTTTGTTTTTTGTCTTTTTATTAGAGATATGGCCTCTTTATGCAGATTTATAAGCTCACTTTGTAGGCCAGGCTGACCTTGAACTTGAACTCCCAAGGTCCTGCCTCAGCCTCCCAAGTGCTGAGATTATAGGAGTGTACTACCTTGCCCAGCTGAGTGTTGACTTGGCATCCAGCTATGTTACTGAACTCTACAAATAATGATAATTTTACTTCTTACTTTCCCACCCTTATTCTTTTTCTTTCTTTGTATATTTTTAGGGAAGGGTCTACAGGGTGTTCAGGGTCTCACTACTAGATTGGACTCATAGTGATCCGCCTGTTTATAGCCTCCCAAGAGGTGGGATTATAGGCATGCACCACCACACCCAGTTTCAATTGCCATCTCAGCATGGCCCAGGGTCAGGGCCAGCACGACAGGCCCAGGGGCCGAACCCCAGGCCCCTGCACCTTAAAGCTTGCAGGTGCTTTAATCCACTGAGCTCTTTGTTTTTGTTTTTGGCGGTACCAGGGATTGAACTCAGGACCTTGCGCTTGCCAGGCAAGCACTTATTCTACTGAGCTATCTCCCCAACCTGCTCCGCTGAGCTATTTGGCCAGCCCTCTTTTTCTTGTCTAGTTGTTCCAGCTAATGTTTCCAGAACAATATTGAAGTGGGTGACAGTGGACTGAGGGTGGTCGTGCCCACCTGTAATCCCAACACTAGGGAGGCTGAGTATGAGGACTGATGCAAGTTCAAGACCAATCTGGCCAACCTGTATTGCATAGTGAGATCCTGTCTCCAAAAGATAAAAAAAAGAAACAAAAAAGAAAAAGAAAAAAGAAGCAAAAAAGAAAAAGAATGAAAGAAAAGACTCTTGACAGTTCCTGATGTTAGAGTGAAAACTTCCAGTTTTTGTCCACTTAGTATGATGCTCCCTGTTGGTTTTTCCTAGGTGGCTTTTATCAGATTTAGATAAAGATTCTGATTTCCTGTGAGATTTTTTTTTTTATCATGAATGGATGTTGGATTTCCTCAAAAACTTTTTTTTAATCTATTGAGATGATCATGTGATTTTTGTTTTTGCCTCTGTTTATAAAGTATTTTGGAAAAAAAAATTTGTTTTTATTTATTTATTCCCATAATTTTATTGAGAAACAAATAGCAATGAAACAGTTTCAAACCAAATTGGTAGGACAGTTTCAATAATTAACACCATACATACATTCTTCCTAGTGTATTACATTATTGTTCTGCACATGCTGAACCATTTCTGCCTCCCTGGGATGAATCCTCCTTGGTCATGGTATAAAATCTTCTGCCTTTTTTTTTTTTTTTTTTTTGCAGAACCAGGGATTGAACTCAGGCCCTTGTGCTTGCCATGGAAGTGCTTATTCTACTGAGCCATCTCCCTAGTCCCAAAAGGGAAA
>NW_004524864.1:349798-353885 GCF_000260255.1 Octodon degus
ATAGGATGAGCTACAAGAGCACTTGTGATAGTTTGCGGAAACTGTGATTGACTGAACTCAGGCCCTTGAGCTTGCCAGGCAAGCGCTTATTCTACTGAGCTTTCTTCCCAGCCCCAGGAATCAATTCTAAGGAATTTATTTCATGAAGAGAGTGATGCTTTAGGCAAAAGTTGAAACCAGTAATTCTAGCATTCTGGGAGGCTGAGGCAGGATTCAAAAGTTTGAGCTCAGCCTGAACTATCTAAGATTTAATAACATTGTCTCAAAAAATTTTTAAAGGGGCCGGGGAGATGACTAAGTAGAATAAGTGCTTGCCTGGCAAGTGCAAGGGCCTGAGTTCAACCCACAGTTCTATTAAAAAAAAAAAAAAATTAAATTAAGACATAAAGAGTTAGGAGGGCTGGGGAGATACCTCAGTAGAATAAGCTCTTGATTAGCAAGTGCAAGGTCCTGAGTTCAATCCTCAGTTCCGCACCAAAAAATAATAATAATAATTTTTTTTTAATTTTAATAATAAAAAAAAAAAGTTAGGAGGGGGCCAGCCAGTTAGCTCAGTGGATTTAAGCTACACACTGAGACTGCAATTGAGACTGGGCGTGGTGGCACTCAGCTGTAATCCCAGTGCTTAGGAGGCTAAAAAACAAGAAGGATCACTGTGAGTCCGATCTGTGTTGTAAGACCTTGTAGGCTCTAGGCTAAATACATTTTTTAAAAAATTAAAATTAAAAAAAAAAAGAGTTAGGGCTGTAGCTCAGTGTGAGGACCCTGGCTTCAATTCCCAGTGCTTAAACAATAAATTCTCTGTAATTTCCATTGTACCACTAGTCACCTGTGGTCACTAAAGCCCTTGAAATACAAGCACAACTTCCAGGCAGCCTCATACATGTCCGGAACCCTAGCACTTGGGAGGTTGAAGCAGAAGGGTCTCCATGAGTTCGAGGGCAGCCTGAACTACATTGTAAGATCTGGTGTCAAAAACAAAAACCAGGGCCAGCCAAATAGCTCAGCAGGTAAAAGCTCCTGAAAGTAATAGCAGGAGCCAGGGGTTCGAACCCGGGCCTGCAATGCCAGCCCTGCCCTAAACACCCTGTAGACCCTTCCCTAAAATACAAAACAAAAACAAAAACCAGGGACCAGCGGAGATAGCTCAGTGGACTAAAGGGCCTGCTTAGGCAAGCTTAGACAAGCGCAGTGATGCGGCGCAATCCCCGGCACCACATGCCATGCCAGCCCTGCCCCTAGGGCTGGATAAGCCAGCCACAAATAAATAGATAAATGAATTAACTAGTGCAACCAATGAACTTACACATTTAAAAATTGAAGCAGGCTGGGGGCTGGGGAGATAGCTCAGCAGTCTAAGCCCCTGCCCAGCAAGCGGAGTACCGCCTGCCTTGTGGGCCCTGGTGCGCCAGGCTGGCCACAAAAACCAGGCGTGGTAGTGCACACCTGTAAGCCCAGCTCTGGGGAGACTGAAGACAGGAGGATCACTAGTGTCCAGTCTGTGTAGCAAGACCCTGGACACCTTGAACCAAATAAATAAAAAGGTTTTTTTACAAAAATTGAAGCAGGCTGAATGTTAATTAATTCCCACCCTCGGGAGGCTGAGGCAGGAGGGTCACTGTGAATTCAAAATCAGCCTGGGCTACACAGTGAGCTTAAGACCAGCCTGAGGTGTGCCGAAAGACTCTATCTCAAAAGGAAAAAAAAAAAAAAAAAAAAGGGAGAGTTAAAGCCCAAACTAAACTGTATTGTGAAACCTTATCTGAAAAACAAAAGAAATAGTGAGGGTAACTTTGATTCAATGGGGAAGCAAGTCACGTAGCAAGTGTTCTTGGAAGATAGCATTAACCTTGATTGATGATCTTTTTCTTTTTTCTTTTCTTTTTTTCCCAGAACCAGGGATTGAACACAGGCCCTTGTGCTTGCCAGGGAAGCACTCATTCTACTGAGCCATCTGCCTGGCCCCCTTTGTTGATAATCTATAGGCTTAGTCTTTGTTTTAGTCTTAGTGGGCAGGAAAGGATGGCCTGCCCCATCCCTAATGAGATGTGGGGAATCTCAGAAAGGTGACAGCTTGAGTTTGTCTGCTGGAGACAACTCTTAGATGTTCACCTGGCCGTTGGCACATCCTTCTTCAGATGACAGTTTTGATGTGTTCATCTTTTGCACTGGCTGCCTTGAAGGCCTGGCCCTTTTTCACTGCCTGTATTTCGATCTAACTTAGTTATGCATGATAGTCTCAGCTTTATTCAATAATTACTGAATTACTGAGACACTTAAATAGGAAATTGATTATGATTAGAATTTTTGGCCAGGGATATAGCTCGGCAGTCTAAGCACCTGCCTTGCAAGCACAAGGACCCGAGTTCAATCCTCTCTCCATGCAGTGCTGGGTTCTGGGTGTGGTGGCACAAGCCTGAATCCTAGCCCTGGAGAAGCTGAGACGGAGGAGCACTAGGAGCCTGACCATACCTTGTTTCAAATAAATAAATAAACAAAAGAGTAAAAAAAAAAAAAAAAAAAAAAAAATTTGTTTGTTTGTTTGTTTGTTTGTTTTGGAAACAGTCTCACTATGTAGTTCAGGCTGGCTTTGAACTAAGTAGCCCAGGCTGGCCCAAACTCTCGGTGATCCTCCTGCCTTGGCCTCCCAAGTGCTGGGATTTTTTTTTTTTTTTTTTTTTTTTTCGGTACTGGGGATTGAACTCAGGATCCTGTGCTTGCCAGCCAGGCAAGCACTTATTCTACTGAGCTATCTCCCTGGACCCCCAAGTGCTGGGATTACATGTGTGTGCCACCATACCTGTATAGAATTTTTAATTTAAGGTGACATGTCTCACTTCACGTTGCATAGATTTTGAAGAAGAGGCTGAAGAATGATCCAAGAAGATGACAAGGGCCTGGCAGCTGGACCTAGATTCTTTAGGGTCCCTGGTTGTAAGGAATGGTCTAAACCCAGTGTAGACAGGAAAATCCACATTTCTCACATTTTTTTCCCTCTTCACCTGAGGGCTTATTTTGTAGTGTTTTCAGATTCCAAGGGAGCTCTGCCGACAATTAACCAGATAAAAGATTTAAAAAGCGCCATGCTGTGAGCCGAGGTGCTCTTTAGGAAGAACACGGTAAATGGGAGCCAAGAGTAGCCCTCACTTGGGCAGTCTTTAGAGCCCTGCTAGGCTTCTTTTCATGCCTTGAAGTTATTCGCATTGTTCTCAGAAAGAGACAGCCCGCCCCCTTCCCTCAGGTTTGAAATTCTTTGATTTTGGTATTATCTGTTTCTCTTCGGACTTGGCAAGCATTCTGCATACACAGTAGCAGGCATAACTGCATAGGGCAGACGTCTGCCTTTGCCACTGGAAGATCTTTGTCAGTCCTGTACAGCCCCTTCCTCTGGACAGACCTGCAGTAAGGCATTCTGGTTGCAAATGTACCCAGCCAGGTGTTATCATAGAAACCCTCCTCCACTAGTAATGACTCTTTCTTTCTCTCTCTCTCTCTCTCTCTCTCTCTCTCTCTCTCTCTCTCTCTCTCTCTTTCTTCCTTCCTTCCTTCCTTTCTTAATGTATTTAGTACAAGGTCTACAGATCAGCCTCTTAGTGATTCTCCTGTTTTCAGCCTACCAAGCACTGGGATTACAGGATGCGCCACCACGCCCAGTCTCAATCACCTTCTCAGCTGGCCGGGGCCGAGGCCAGACTGGCAGGCTGGGAATCGAACACCCAGCCTGTGCATCTGCCTAAGCAGGCACTTTAACCCACTGAGCTATCTGGCAGGCCCTCAGAAAGGAAATTTGTTTTGTTTTGGTCTTTTCAAGACAGAGTTTCAAGGGCCGGCCAAATAACTCAGCAGATTAAAGCACCTGCAAGCAGGCGCAGGGGCCGGAGGTTCAATCTGGGGGCCTGCCATAGCAGTCCTGCCTCTGGAGTGCACTGAGATGGCAATTGAGACTGGGCATGAGAGCATGCATCTATAATCCCAGCTCTTGGGTGGCTGTATGCAGGTGGATCACTATGAGTCCCATCTAGTAGTGAGACCCTGAACACCCTCTTGTGGGTTGCCCTCCCTAAAATACAAAAAAAAAAAAAAAAAA
>NW_004524864.1:354510-361384 GCF_000260255.1 Octodon degus
CACACACACACACACACACACACACACACACACACACAAATAAATGTTAAAAAAAATAATTAAAAAAATTTAAAAAAATAAAATGAGAAAAAAAAGGAGTGCACCACCACACCTGGCCTGGTTTTTGTTTTGTCTTATTGCTTTCCTGTTTTGTTTTTGAGAAGGGTCTCCTGTTTTGTTTTTGAGAAGGGTCTCGCTCAGCAGTCAAGCTATCTTTGAACTCACATAAATCCTTCTGCCTCAGCCTCCTAGGATCTGGGATTCTGGGAGTTCACCATCACACCTGGTTGAAAATGTTCTATTTGTTACAGCTATCCAACATTTATAATTTGTCCTGTGTTGGTGTGGTGGTACAGGGCTATAATCTCAACTGAATCAGGAAATCTTGAGTTCAAGGCCAGCCTTGGCTACCTAGCAAGCTGGATCATATGGTGAGAGCTTGTATCAAAAAGAATCTGGTTTGTCCAGGTTTGGTACTATCAGTTGGGATTCTATGCTCCCAACCAAAACCTAAAGGAACATGGGTGTTCTCCAGCTTCATCCAAAGCTGTTGGCCTTTAAATCCCTGATCAGCTGAGCTCTTCTGGTCGAAGGCTTCAGGGACTGCAGGTCACAGATCATTAGCTACTTGGCCACTGAGGCCCCGTTCTGCAGAGCCTTAGTTATCTCTGCCTGAGGAAGCCCTTTGCCCAGGCCAATTCCCCTGCTTTATTTGCCCTCATGCCGGCCTGAGCCGCCCTTCACTGCCTCATCCTAGTTCTCGTATCTTTGCTGTGGATTCTGGCTCAGCTATCAATAGCATATTAATAACCCTTTTATAGGGGCCGGGGAGAGAGAGTAGAATAAGCGCTTGCCAGGCAAGCGCTTATTCTCCTGAGCCATCTTCCCTGGCCCTTTAATAACCTTTTCTAGTTTTGTGAGACTCGATTGTCCTTATCCCTTCTCCAATTTTTCTTGAAGGGAAATACCCTTGGAACCGGGGACTGAACTCAGGCCCTTGCACTTGCCAGGGAAGCGCTTACTCTACTGAGCCATCTCCCCGGCTCCTTTTTATCTTATTGATGAGAACTCTCAACTTCTTAGAGAAAGCCTGCTACAGAGTGACCTGGGCTCAGCAGATAATTAAGGGATGAGTGACGCTGACTGCATCCCCAGCGGCGTGAGCTGAGGCTGGAGGCTGAGGGGCACTAGGGTGAAGGCAGTATTGAGAACTGGGGGTGTGCCCCCCACTGCCAGCCTCCTCCGCAGAGAGCCTGGCGCCTAGAGATTCGGCTTTCCATCGCCCCAGTGAACAGAGGGCGAGCCGGGCTAGAAACTGGCCGGATGCCCGCCACAGTTTTCTTCTGCTAGACTGTCCCCTTAGAGCCTGTAAGGCTCTGTAACCTCAGGCTGCAATCAAAAAGCAGCTGATTACAATTCTTTCTGGTGACACACCTTCAAGTGACTTTACCGCCACTCTACTTTGTTTTATGTCAATAGATTTATTCCTAAGTGATTGTAACTATGGCCAAAGTAGATGCCAGAGCAAATTGTATCGTATCTGCCCGCCCACAGGCTTTCTGGTACCTCTTTTGTCTGTGAAACTAAAAGGCAGTCGGAAGAGGGAAGGATACGGATGAGCTTAAAAAAGAAAAAAAAAAAACAAAAACTGGGGGTGGGGTGGGGTGAATAGAGCTGCAGGATGTGGTTTGAAGGGGGCGGGGTGAGTGCCTGGAAGGCCAAGGGGCCAGGGGGAGAGGGGCGGTGAGGATGCCTAAATCCTAATCCCGAGGTCACACAATTGCCTGGTTACCCGGAGGCAGGTGCCGGGTGGGGCCGTTTCGCAGGCTCCACCCTTCGCGCATATTATAAGAGCCTGCGTCTCCTACCCCGTGATGCTAAAGAGGACCGAGGTGCTTGTACTTGTCGTAGCTGTGCCGCCTGCCTGGGAAGGACACTTTGCGGGTTGCCTGGACTGAAAGAGGCGGCTCTCACATCCCACCCCTAGCTCTTACCTAAGCCTCGCCGAGAACTAGGACCATGGGGTACAAGGTAAGAGACGTGCGGTTGGCGGCCCTCGGTGGCACTTGGGGGAAGGAATCCTTCGGCGCCGTGTGCTTCAGGTCACCGGGCACCCTTCAGCCCGCGGTGCCGCTGTCTGACCTCACTGGAATCGCTACAGTTTCTTTCACCTTCCCGTCGGAGGAAAGTCAGGAAGCAGCCTGTCCCCGGGGTCATTTTATGTAACAGCGGCGTGTCAGAGCGGGGCTGCACGCGGGGCTCAGCCACGGCAGGGGGACGCCCCGCGCGCCGGACATCGGGCACCCAGGCTTAGCCCGGGGACTCTGGTCAGGTCCAGTCTGTCGCGCTGGAGAGCTACCCTAACCTGTGCAAGTCCCCGATCCTGAGCTGTGGCTGTCATTAGTGTTGTGTATACAGCATTTGTAGGGAGAAAGCCATTTTTACTAAAATATTTTCATCTGATAGTAAAGGCAGTTAGAAGGGATAAAGAAAAAATGGGACCGAACATGAGAGGCCCTCAAGCTAATGATGAGAGAAGAGGTTGTGTGATTTGGGTTTTTTTGTTTGGTTAGTTGGTTTTTGATTTGAGAAAGGGACAGGGTCTCACTAGGTAACCCAGGCTGGCCTTGACTCAGTGGTTTTCCCTGGTGCTGGGATTATGGATGTGGGCTAACACGCCCAGCAGAAGAGGCGTTCATCTCCATCTTTTTTGTACTGGGAGTCTGAGCTTAGGACCTAGTACTTGCCAGGCAGTCGCTGTGCAGCTGAGATATGTTCCCCGGGAGAAGAGGTTTTTAATAAAGCAAAAAGATCTGCTTTGTGGGGGGGTAACCGGGGCAGAGTCCTCTTGGGGCCTTGGACTGAGCTGGGACTGAGGTGGCTGGGAGGCCCTAGGCAGGCAGCTACCAATGTAGCTCCCGGCCTGCCCTCTTGCCTCCCTCTGACCTGAGAGGAAAAGTTGAGGAATTGTGAGGACCCTGAGGAAAGCCTTTGAGGCCAGTCTCCGCAGGTGGTCACTGGCCCTCCGGGGTGGCTGACTCTCAGCGAGGTGAGAGCTGGCCATCTGACTCCCCACACACCTCCTGTGTGCTAGAGGGCGAGTCCAGCTCCCTTGCTTGGGTGTGGGGGAGAAAGACACCAGGGAGCCCAGGCTCAGGGTGTGGTGGGAGAAGGGCAGCCCACCCTGGCAAAGCCACCACTGCTGCTTGGGCCATCTTGTTGGTCTACACTGGATCTATGTGTTGGCAAAAAAACCAATTCTGGACCTGCAAATCTGCAAATCTGTCTTTTCCTCTGCCTCCCTAGTTTTTTGTTTTTGTTTTTGTTTTTTTTTTTCTTCCTAATTCTTGAGTACAATATTTGCCTTTGCTTTTACCTGGTACGGAAGAGTTGTTTTTCTTTTAATGTTTCTAAACCAGTTCCTATTTTAACTTCCACAAATTTTTTCAGAAATCTCATTACATTTCTGTCCTCTTCTTAGCTCTCACAGGTCAAATACTAATTCAGTGTGTCTCCATAACAGGAGAAAAGGCTTCAAGGTCCAGCTGGGGTGGGGGGGTGCCCCTGGAATCTGCACCCTGGGAGATGGAAGCAGGAGGATCACAATCGGAAGTCCTGTCGGGCAATTTTAACAATTTGGCAAAACCCTGTCTCAGAGTGAAAAGGTGCAGGGAAACTGGCTCAGCGAATAGCCCCTGGGTTCAGTCCACAACCTAAAAAAGGTTCTAAAGGCTCCCCCCTCCCCATTCCACTCAGGTGACCCCGTCTCTGGTCTTTGCTGTGACCGTGGCTGCAATCGGCTCTTTCCAGTTTGGCTACAACACTGGGGTCATAAATGCTCCCGAGATGGTGAGTATCAGCCACTGAGAATTACAATTGGAAACAGAATAGGAAAGCGAATTTAATGGGCTGGGGCGGTCATCCTTTAGTGGGGAAGCATTGGTCTAACACGAGGGAGTCCCTGGGCTTAATGTCTGACGTTGGGGGGCGGGGGGAAATCCGGGAATTTAAAACTGGATCTAGCCTCTCTGGGCTGAGGCAGAAGATGGTAAACATGTTGTGAGTCACTTAATGAAGACAGAAAACTCATTTCCCCCAACGGTGAGCTGGGCGGCTTCTGACCCAACCCCGGAGTGGCTGGGTGTACCACACGCGCCAGTGCTGCCACCTGCTGGGCTTTCTGGGATATCTTCCCAGCCGCTCTCGCGGATCTCATCCACCCAGTGCGGGTCTCTCCCATCCCCATCCATGCAGGACAGGAGGGAGTGATCCTGGTCTCTCCTTCGTGTCCATCTGTAACAGTCTGCCCTCCCCCAATCATTTTATTTTTCAGATCATAAAAGATTTTATCAACAGCACCTTGTCCGAGAAGTTAAAGGATCCTCCCAGCACGGGGCTGCTCACGACGCTCTGGTCCTTGTCCGTAGCTATCTTCTCCGTGGGCGGGATGCTTGGCTCCTTCTCCGTTGGACTCTTTGTCAACCGCTTTGGCAGGTATGGATCAGAACCTGGCCAAGAAGTGGACTGTATTGGTGGCTTTGAGGACAAACATAGAAAACTGGGTCAGGGAGGTTGGGGCATCTGCATGAGCAAAGGGGACCGGGTCCAGCTGGCCCGGAAGGGACTACCCTGGCTTGGCGGGCACCACCGAGCTTGGCTCCCACTCCGCCTTCAAGGGGCAGCTCTCAGTGTAGCTCAGGCTGGTGCCGCGGTGACCCCAGAAACTATTTAGAAGGTCAGAATTTATTTGCTTTTCTTGAGAAAGGAAGAAGGGGTCATGAAAGTCTTTCCACTGTTTTACACAAGATATTTTTGTAAACATTGGTGTTTAGAATAAATGGACTGTGGCCCAGTACTGAATTTTTTTCCCCTAAAGAGAAATGATCTCACTCAACACCTGCTTAATGAACTGTTTAAATATTTAATTTTCTGTTTTCATGTTCTGGAGATCAAATTTAGTCCTCAGGACTGTTAGGCAACTTCTATACCACTGGCCTCCACTCCCAAACTCTGAATGCATTAGAATTTCTTTCTTTTCTTTTTTCTTTTTTTTGCATTAGAATTTCAAGTGGGCTCCATTTTATTTTTTTCTGAGACAGGGTTTCACTATGCAGTTCAGGCTGGCCTTGAGCTCACTGTAGCACAGGCTGATTTCAAACTCACAATGATCCTCCTGCCTCACCTTCCTGTGTGCTAGGATTATAGGTGTGCACCACCATGCCCAGCTCAGCTCGTTCATCTATAACTAAATTGGGTGGTAGAATGGTGAGTTCAGGGCCAACCTGAGCTGCATAGTGAGTTCAAGGCCAGCATTACACAGTGAGATCCTGCCACACACAAAAAAATTTGATGTGGCTTTCTTTGGTTCATTAGCAAAAGAACATAGTAGGGGCCGGGGAGATGGCTCAGTAGGATAAGGGATAAGCGCTTGACTGACAAAACTCAAGGATCTGAGTTCAATCCCCGGTTCCGCCAAAAAAACCAAAAAACATAGTAGAAGAGGGGTCCCCAGGAAAGGAATGCAGGAAAGATAGAACTAGGGAGGGGAGTTCCAGGTTGCACCCAGCCAGTTAAGCTCCCACCTCTGGGGTGAGACCCATGCATGCCTCAGATTTTGTCAAACCTCCCTCAAATCCCCATGGGCCACTGGCCTGCCCTGCTGCTCTGAGACGGCGGTTGAGACTGGGCATACTAGCGTGCACCTATAATGCAGCTCTTGGGAGGCTGTAAACAGGCAGAGCACTACAAGTCTGATCTAGTAGTGAGACCCTGACCGCCCTGTAGGCCCTTCCCTAAAATACAAAATAATAATATATAATAAAACCTTTTTAAAAATCCCCATTGGCCATACAAGTGGTATTGAGGGTTATTATGCTGCTTCTAACACATGTGCTCTAGGTGTTCAGTGTAAATCACTTAAATTTTTTTTGCTGATCTTTTGGGTTCTTGTTTGTCTTCACAACTTCTCCCCTGCAACTCACAGCAGTCCTCCTGCCTCAGCTTAAGTGCTGAGACAGACTGGGCCACACCCTGCTTCAGGGCTAATCTTTTTGTTTTGTGGTCCTGGGGATTGAACTCAGGCCCTTGTGCTTGCCAAGCAGGCAGTTTATGCTGCTGAGCTACCTCCTGGTCCCTCTGGGCTAATCATTTATTTCTGTGTTATCATGTTCAGTCCGGGGCTTAGCACACAAATGTGGCAGTTTGTTTATACCTGTTATCAATACTAATTGTGGGAAGGCCAGCCAGATAGCTCAGTTCAGTGGGCTAAAGTGCTTGCTCAGGCAAAATGCAGGGACAGGGGTTGGATCTCCAGCACCACATGCTGTACTGGCTCCACCCCCGGGGCGGGCTGAGCCAGCCAGAGGCCAGGCATGGTGGTACACGCCTGTAATCCCAGCACTGGGGAGGCTGAAAGCAGGAGGATCATCAGAGTCATAGTGAGATCCTACAGAACTTGTACCAAATACATTAAAAAAGCAAAGTATAAAAGTGATTTTAAAAATCTTCAGGGGTCCTGCCCCTTAGCTCAGTTCTTTGGGGCCAGGGAAATGGCTCAGTAGAATAAGCACTTGCCTGGCAAGCACAAGGGCCTGAGTTCAATCCCCGGTTCTGCCAAAAAAATTAAAATTAAAAAAATAATAAAAAAAAAATTCAGGTTACTCCCACATGAAATGTCTTGATAATAGAAATTTGGAGAGAAAACTTAAAGTAAACCAAGGGATTCCTCGGAGAGGGAAGGTGGGGAGAGGGAAGAGTTAAACGACGGGCTGCATGCTCCAGCCTCAAGGAGTCTCTGAATCTGCAGGCGCAACTCAATGCTCATGGTCAACCTCCTGATCGTCGCTGGCGGCTGCCTCATGGCTTTCTGCAAGGC
>NW_004524864.1:362041-363986 GCF_000260255.1 Octodon degus
TTTTAATTTTTTTTTTTTCAGAACTGGGGGTTGAACTCAGGGCCTTGCGCTTGCCAGGCAAACACTTATTCTACTGAGCCATCTCCCCAGCCCCTAGAATTGTTTTTAAAAGTGTGGGAAAGGTTTATAAGAGTGGGAAGGATTTATAAAGCCTTAAAATACATATTATAAAGGCGCTGGGGAGATGGCATAGTGGAGTAAGCGCTTCCCTGGCAAGTACAAACGCAAGGGCAAGAATTCAATCCCCGGTTCCAATAGACATTTATAATCAAATGATTGATTAGCCGTAATTTGAACCGTGCTCATCAAAGTGCACTCATTTACCTAGAAATGTCTTTAATTTATCCTTGATGACCAAGTATTACTCCATTGTATAAAAATAAGTTTTCATTGGTTGATGAGCATTTGGGCTATTTTCCAAAATTTAGCTATTAAAAACTATGCACATGGCTGGACATGTATCATTGTGGTATGATGTTTTCAGCTTTCAGGAAGATACCAAGAAGGGGATAACTGGATCAAATGGAACCTTTAGGGTTTTTTGTTTTCGTTTGGCCGGTTCAGCCAGCCCTGAGGGTGGGGCTGGCACTGCGTGTGGTGCCAGGAATCAAACCATGGTCCCCTGCATCTGCCTGAGCTTGCATAAGCAGGTGCTTTAGACCACTGAGCTATCTCATTGGCCCTCGTTTATTTTTTGAGTAATCTCATACAGCCAATCTTATTGGTTGTACCAAATTACACCCCCAACATCCCTGCCTGCATTTGTTATTGGTTGACTTCTTAATGAAAGCCCTTCTTGAGTGTCTTAATTTGCATCCCCTTGAATGACCAGTGCTGTAGAACTTCTGTTTTGGTCTTTTGAGACAGGGTCTCACTATGCAGTTCAGGCTGACCTTGCTCACTTTGTAGCTGAGGCTGGTCTCAAACGATCCTCCCGCCTCGGTTTCCTGAGTGCTGGGATGTCAGGCTGCACCACCACCTCCAGCTGATTTAGAACAGTGTTTCATACATCTGCTTGCTGTTTGCATTACATGTGAGAGGTGTCTTTTTCTCAGAATCCCAGTTTTGGGGTAAGTCTTTAAATTTAGGGGGACTAATATTTTTTGAGCTGTTTATATGTTCTACGTGGTAGTCTGTTTTCACGGACAGCTATTTTAAAGAAGTGGACTTGTAGCCTAGAGAGTATGGGGTTTGTGACATTGTTTTTCTGACTTCTAGATCTTTGGCTTGAAGTTCATCTTGGGGACTGAAGAGCTCTGGCCTCTGCTGCTCGGCTTCACCATTATCCCAGCCATCTTGCAAAGTCTGGCACTTCCTCTTTGCCCGGAAAGTCCTAGATTCTTACTCATTAACAGAAAAGAAGAGGAGCGTGCTAGGAAAAGTGAGTGCCCTAGGGCCAGTGAGATAGCTCAGCGGACTAAGTGCCTGCTTGGGGGCAAGTGCAGGGACCAGGGTTCGATCCCTGGCACCACAGGCAGTGCTGGTCCCACCCATAGGTGTACTGAGCCAGCCAATGAGACCCAGCGTGGTGGCCCACGCAAACCTGTAATCCCAGCCCTGGGGAGGCTGAATGGAAACAGGATCATTACAACTCCAAGCTGCGTAGTGAAACCCTGTATCAAATTCGTAAATTACAAAAAAAAAAAAAAAAAAAAAAAAAAAGTGCTGTTTGTGCTGCATTTTATGATTGGGGCTTTAAAGTATTCGGGAGAGGGAGGGCTAAGACGTCCCCAGCTTCTCTGCGGCTCCCCCTGGGCGGGGAGCTGAGGATGGTGTCCTGGTCCCTGGCTCTGTGTAGCGCCATGCGGCTGGAGGACAGGTTTTGGCAGGAGGACATGGTTCCAGGCCTCCCTCACTCCCTCCCCTGGCTCTCCTCACCAGTCCTGCAGCGGCTGTGGGGCTCTGAGGACGTGTCCCAGGACATCCAGGAGATGAAGGACGAGAG
>NW_004524864.1:366871-367802 GCF_000260255.1 Octodon degus
GTGCGGATGAGCCAGGAGAAGAAGGTCACCGTGCTGGAGCTCTTCCGCTCCCGCAGCTACCGCCAGCCCATCATCATCTCTGTCGTGCTGCAGCTCTCCCAGCAGCTCTCAGGGATCAATGCTGTGAGTGTCCCCCTGCATCAGGGGTCCCCATGCTCGTGTCCCAGCTTGGGGGTTGGGGCGCCGAGGCCGGCCGGCTGGCTGCTAGAGCCCAGAAATCCAAAGCCGGCCTGGTCACACAGCAAGAGCTTATATGAAATGAACCACAGTCACAGCCTCTCTTTCTGGGGGGAGAAGCTGTTTTGTCAGAGTCTGGAAAGACAAAATAGCTCACAAAATCCTCTGCGTCCCTTCTGTCCCTGGAGTTCAGTGTCTGCAGGGAACTGGAGGGCAGCAGGGTGAGGAGCCACTGCAGGCCCATCCTGGGAGGAAGAGCTTACTCGGACTACCTACCTGAGACCCTCCTAGGCTGCCACACCTCAGCCCCACCCTGCAAATTTGAATCAGAAATCCTCCACCAGCTGGGTGCGGTGGCCTGTAATCCAGCACTCTGGCCTATAATTCAGCACTCTCGGGAGGCTAAGGCAGAGGAGCAGAAAGTTCCAGGTCAGCCTGGGGCAACTTAGCAAAACCCTTTCTCAAAATAAAAGGGCTGGGGGGCCGGGGAGATGGCTCAGTGGAATAAGTGCTTCACTAGCAAGTGCAAGGGCCTGAGTTTAATCTCTGGTTCTGCCAAAAAAAAAAATAAAAATAAAATAAAAGGACTGGCGGGGCTGGTGAGATGGCTCAGTGGTCTAAAGCACCTACTTAGAACAAACTAAAAGCACAGGGACCGGGGTTCAATCCCCCAGCCCCACATGCCAGCCAGCCCCGCCCCCTGGTGGGCTGAGCTGGCCACACACACACACACACACACACACACACACAAATA
>NW_004524864.1:368782-371216 GCF_000260255.1 Octodon degus
TTTTTCCCTTCTCGGAACTGGGGATTGAACTCAGACCCTTGCGCTTGCCAGGCAAGCGCTTATTCTACTGAGCCATCTCCCCAGCCCCATCATAGTATATTTTAAAGTTAGTACCTTATGTCCTAGTTTCCTAGGAAATCCAGCTCAAGCTCTTGTTTCTACTTATTTGGTACAGGGTCTCACTGTGCAGCTCAGAATCCTAGTGGTCCTCCTGTCTCAGCCTCCCAAGTGCTGGGATTACAGGGGTGCACTACTGTACCCGCTTTTCATGGCCAGCCTGGCATGGGGCTGGTACATGCAGCATGTGGTACTGGGGATTGAACCCGGGTCCTTGATCTTTCCAGGCAGATGGACCATCTATTTTCCCATCCCTCAACCTTTTAACAAATGAGGCTTAAAGGGATGTGGCGGCACATGTCTGTGGTTCCAACAGCTTGGAGGCTGAGATAGGAGGATTGCCTCAATTTCAAGGCCAGACTGGGCTTCCACAGTGGAGGTAGCCTGTACCTGAATTGCTTAGAAAGACCCTTTATCTAAAAGAGGGGGGTTGCCTGAGGTTACTCATTCCACTTCTTTTTTTTTTTTTTAATTTTATTTATTTCTCTGTGTGTGTGTGTGTGTGTGTGTGTGTGTGTGTGTGTGTGTGGCCAGCTCAGCCCACCAGCGTGCAGGGCTGGCTGGCATGTGATGCTGGGGGATTGAACCGAGGTCCCTGTGCTTTGCTAAGCTTGTTCTAAGTAGGTGCTTTAGACCACTGAGCCATCTCACCAGCCCCTGCAGAATTAATTTTGTACCAGGGATGAAACTCAGGACCTTGTACAGCAGGCATTTATGTAGAAAAAAATGTTACGGAGACTCCAGAACTCACCTGAGATTTTTTTGAGCATTCTGTCGAATTGTTACATACGATCAGCAAAATACCACTTGTTCCCTGTTAGGTGTTCTATTACTCAACGGGAATCTTCAAGGACGCGGGCGTCAAGGAGCCCATCTACGCCACCATCGGTGCGGGCGTGGTCAACACCATCTTCACTGTGGTGTCCGTAAGTCGCAGGGCAGGATGGTCTGGGGGCGGAAGGGTTCTCTAGGACCTCACAGGTATGAGGCTAAACTCGCAGCCTCCTAGCCACCGTGTTAAAAATTGTGTTCATTTTCCCTTGAGGAAAACCAGCATTGTGTGATGGGTGTAATTACCCTCCCAGGAAATGTGGCGTGGGCTACAGCCAGGTTCCATGTGGGGACTGGAGAGGGGTCTGTGGCAAGGACAGAGGCACAAGCAGTGTCTGTCGTTCTAGGTGTTTCTGGTGGAAAGGGTGGGAAGGAGGAGCCTGCACATGATCGGCCTCGGCGGCATGGCTGTGTGCTCCATCACCATGACTGTCTCACTGCTACTGAAGGTGAGTGCCCCGTGAGAGCAGGCGGCTAGAAGGGCGGTGCTGAGAGGTCCTGGGCGCCAGTGCAGCACAGGTAGCTCACATTGAAGATCGCTGGCAAAGCCAAATTTGACCCCGGCCTTGTGACGCATGCCTCCGTCTCAGCAGTTAGGAGGTTGAGGCAGGAGGATCACCATGAGTTCAAGGCCACCCTGAGCTACATAGAGAGACCTTGTCTCTCAAAAAAAAGTGGTCTTGAGGTAGTGGGCTTTTTTTTTTTGTTTGTTTGGTTTTTTGTTTTTTAAATTTTTTTTATTTATTTTTGCGTGTGTGTGTGTGTGTGTGTGGCCAGCTCAGCCCACCAGGGGGCGGGGCTGGCTGGCATGTGGTGCTGGGGATTGAACCGCGGTCCATGTGTTTTTGCTAAACTTGTTCTAAGTTAGGTGCTTTAGACCACTGAGCCATCTCACCAGCCCTGTTTTTTTGTTTTTTTTTTCCAGAACCAGGGATTGAACTCTGCCCTTGCACTTACCAAGCAAGCGCTTATTATACTGAGCCATCTCCCGGCCCCAGTAGTCCCATTTTATAGGGGATGATGTAGTCTCAGTGGAAAGTGGCAGATGTGAAACATCACAGCTAGGGCTGCCAAAGCCCAGGTTCTTGCCTGGGTCCCTCAGGTGCCTGTACCACCAGCACACTCATGGTATCTTTAACTGTCTCTTCCCTCCCTCCCTCCCTCTGCAGGACAATTACAATTTCATGAGCTACATCTGCATTGTGGCCATCTTGGTCTACGTGGCCTTCTTTGAGATCGGGCCGGGCCCCATCCCCTGGTTCATCGTGGCGGAGCTCTTCAGCCAGGGACCCCGCCCGGCAGCTATGGCTGTCGCCGGCTGCTCTAACTGGACCTCCAACTTTTTGGTTGGACTGCTCTTCCCCACGGCTGCAGCCGCTTTAGGAGCCTACGTTTTTATCATCTTCGCCGTCTTCCTTATTATCTTCTGGCTGTTCACCTTCTTCAAAGTCCCAGAGACCCGAGGCAGGACTTTTGAGGACATCTC
>NW_004524864.1:371316-372349 GCF_000260255.1 Octodon degus
ATGTGGTGCTGGGGGATTGAACCGCGGTCCCTGTGCTTTGCTAAGCTTAGCTTGTTCTAAGTAGGTGCTTTAGACCACTGAGCCATCTCACCAGCCCACCAATGTGTTTAAGTACACCATGATATTCTTTCTTGACTCCATGAGACAAAGAGCTCTCGGGGAACTTAAGCCAGTCTTTTTTTCACAATTTCAATGAAATAGAGAAAAAAGAAAGCAGGTAAAAGCAGGAAGGCAAAACTGGGAGGGGCCAGGGAGATGGCTCATTGGAATAAGCGCATCCCTGGCAAGCGCATGGGCCTGAGTTCAATCCTGGGAAATTTGAAAGAACCGTGAGTCTGGGTGTTGCATAGCAGTGCATGCCTGTTATCCCAGCACTGAGGCTGAGGCAGGAAGATCCTGAATCTGAGGCTAGCTTAGCAGCAGCACAGCCCTGTCTGAAGGAACCACTCTGAGATGAGGCAGTTCTGCCCAGAAAACAAAGTAGTGAGAAGCCTCAACCTCTGCAAGCACTGCTTCATTCACAGCCTGAATTAGCACTCACTTTGGGGCTTGCTCACTCAGCTCAGGGTCTGACCATTCAGCCAGGTCCTGTGATCCAGGGACCTGGAGATGCCAGGTGTGGTGGGGCGTACCTGTGGTCCCAGGGCTTGGGAGACTGAGACAGAAGGTTTGCTGCAACTTTGAGGCCAGGATGGGCTACATAATTCTTCAAGACCAGCCTGATCTACTGCACAGCCAGACTTCCTCTCAAAAACAAGTAAAATGACTTGGAACTGAGGTGTTAGAAGTTAGAAATAGGCTTCTAAATCCCCTTCCTACTTGCATGAGATTCTTCAGAAACTAAATCATAAACATAGACCAGGGGGCCTGGCCCTAGCTCAGGCCTTTAAGTGGCTGCTTCCACAAAGCTGTCAGCTTCAGGTTGCTGGAGTTCCAACCTCACAACTCTCCCGCTGGTCAAAAGTGCCCTGAAGGCATTCGAGGAACAACAACAAAAAAAAATCCTTGGGCTGGTGAGATGGCTCAGTGGTCT
>NW_004524864.1:372819-378266 GCF_000260255.1 Octodon degus
GTTTTTATCATCTTCGCCGTCTTCCTTATTATCTTCTGGCTGTTCACCTTCTTCAAAGTCCCAGAGACCCGAGGCAGGACTTTTGAGGACATCTCACGGGCCTTTGAAGGGCGAGATCAGGACGCCGCAGGATCCGGGAAGAGCCCAGCCATGGAGCTGAACAGCCTGCAGCCTGGGAAGCAGCAGGCCACAGGCGTGTAGGCCACCTCCACCAGGACTGCGGACAGCGACCCTCTGAGGCCGCCTTCAGCCCACAAACCTAGGACTGTTACAGTGCTGCTGCCCGTGCCTGTCTCCCCCTCAGCAAGCCCTGGCTTACAGGCCAGTGCCCGGGCTTCTCAAAGCGTATCACTTGTTGGACCTTCTCCCGTGGCACCAGCCAGGTGACCTCCCCTCACTGGGCCACACACCCCTCTTCTGCCGTGAGGGCCAGCTCTGCTCGGGTGCAAGGGAAAGCTGTGGATTCCACACCTCAGTTCTCAGGCACTTGGGTTGTATTTATTTTATCTCCTGGTTTTACTGCATAAATATTTATTTTTTTAAGTAAATTTTACCAAACAGTGAAGACATAAGGAAATGGAGGTGAGAGGCCTTTAAAGAAAGGCTATAGATAAAGCAGGTTTGATACCAGAGCAAGCAAGGTGTGAGAAGGAAAGACTCAGGGAGAAGGGGGGTGCAATGTGGTCCCCAGGAGGGCACCTGCTCCCCACAGTGTCTGCATCTCTCACAGGAGACTTCGTTACACTTCATTTCAGGAAAGTCATGTGCCTGCAGAGAAAAACTACTGGTTACCTTTGGAAGTTTGCTTTAAAATTATAGTTTATATACATATATATAGTATTACTTGAAATCCGGGGCTGTTACTAAGATGGGCATTGTCATTACATGCAGTAGATGGATTTTTATTTCAAGAGTCCAGACAAGAGAGGTTGTTTGTAGAAAGCCACCTCCCTACCCTCCCTGGACCAAGCCAATTCTCATTTGTCCTGTAGACCCCACACCCCCACCCTCACCTCTACCCCCACCCTGCTCTCCAGTGAGGGCAAAAAATACTGCTCACTAGAGCTTCATTGTTTCTCCACTTTGTTACAATATTTTGTTGATTTTTGACTTTAACTTATAGCTTTAAAGGAATTCCGAGGAGAACCCTCATGGGTAATTTGGAATTTGAGACCTCAGCTCTGGGAAAAGATTTTTCATGAACGATTGCTGTGTTTTAGTGTGCTGTGTATGGTCAGGGCTTGCCGGTCCACGTCTGTTACCATACCAGGTCACTCTTGTACCATGTTACTGTGACACCCACTAGGTGCCCTCAGGGACCTGACTCCTCTGATGGACACATTTAAGAAGGGAGTAAATGACACTTGGAGAGCAGGAGCGTGTGTTGCTCTGTCATATTGCTCGGGTGGAAGTAGTTCATAGGCCACTTGCTTCGAGTGTTGCTGTCACCTCCTTTTGCATAGAATGTATTAAACCCACCCCTATATGTAGAAGCAACACTGCCTCTGCTGGGTGGTATTTGCACCCAAAACTTGTGATTCAGATTCACCTGCTGTCCTTCAGGAATGGAAGGAGCCACCTCCCTTGGCTGAGGTGGAGGGGGAAGGGGAGAGATGAGGTTGCCTGGGGGTTTGAGGGGCTGCAGGGAGAGGAAGTGGTAAAACTAATTGGAGGGGATCAGATGGTTGGATGGCAGCAGGATATCTGCAGTCATTTTACCCCACCCCCTCGTCCCCTCTGCCCTCCTGCATCTCCCATCTCCCGCTCCTTGGTGCTCACACATTTCAGGCCCTCCGGGCAGACCACAGTGTTGCAGTCCTCGGTTCCCACCATTCCCTGGTCCCTGGGTTTTGGATGAGCACTGTTGCTGGGGGCAGGGCTTTTACAGAAGGTGGCTCCTCATGCCCCACCTCTTCTGCCTGGGTGGTACTGCAGGGTAGAGTTCCCATTTCTCAGTGACCAGGTTGTAAATATTTCCACATGGGTTTTCTACTATTGATGTTACTGTGGTTCTCGGTTTTGAAATAAAAGTTCTAAATGACCTCATTTCTGTGCTTCTTATAACACCATCAGCTTTAATCCTGGCTGAGCTGCTCTTTGCCTGTCATGACCCTGAGCCGTGTTTTTTGGTTTGTTTTTTTCTTTTTTTTTTTTAGTGGAACCAGGGATTGAACTCAGGCCTTTGTGCTTCCCAGGGAAGTGCTTACTCCACTGAGCTATCTCGCCAGCCCTGAGCCATGTTTTTTAGACCTTCATACAGAAAACTAGCAGGGCTTACGCAGATCACATGAAAAGGCTTGTCTTGTTTTCTCATTGAAAATACAATGTACTCGGGCTGGAGAGATGGCTCAGTGGTCTAAAGCACCTACTTGAAACAAGCTTGGCAAAGCACAAGGACCACAGTTCAATCCTCCAGCACCACATGCCAGCCAGCCCCGCCCCCTGGTGGGCTGAGCTGGCCACACACAATAAAAATAAATATTTAAAAAAAAAAAAGAAAATACAATGTACTCAACACCCGAATTTAAAGGGGAAGATTCATTCAGCTCCATTTCTGTCCATAGTTGCTCAGAGGAGCTTCACAAAGTAGAAACAGCTCCTGGAAGAAAACAGCAAAGCAAAAGGCAGCCACAGCTCTTCTCAACCCACGTACCTTCCCAGGCTGTTTAGGGAGGGTAGCACTTGCTCTTAAGCCCAGTGTCCTGGAGCCTAGCGTTGCACCATGAGTCCCAGCGTCACACTCTGGATCCAGCTCCTAACACCTGCAGCCTAAGCGATGCCATCTTGCAGCAGCACTGCAGGATGCGCCACAACCCTTAGCAACTTTGGGGCTTTGCCATCATTGGACCTGTAGTAGCTATTGATCTGGATAGCCCACAATCATTGTTTCTCTCTGCACCATTGTCAGCAGCCCCTGTGATAACCCTTCCCCCTGGGCCAGACGTCACCCCCACCCCCAAAGCCAATGCCCGCTTCCTAGAGATGGTGCTGGGTCCCTGGATTCCATCTCCCTTTCTCCCACAGGAGCTGGGAGCTAGGGAGAAAGTGCAGCTTGCCCTTTTCCTTTTCTTCGTTCAAGTGCATCACTTCGCCTTCTCCAAGGGCTCTGATTTTCCCTTCAGATCCTTCTTGAGTCCCAGGGATCCACCTTCCTTCTTTCTTTCCTCTGTTGTCTTCCGGTGTCTGAATTAAAATCTCCAAAGGCTGCTCTGTTCTGCCATTTTGTCCTGCCTCCCCTACCCCACTTTTTGTAAGACAAAGCCTCCCCAAATTTCCCAGGTACCACTTTCAATCCTCCGTGAAGCTGCCAAGCACTGGGATTACAGACCCATCTAAGTGGGTTGATAGTCTTTGCTATAATAAGCTTGGGATCTGTGCATGGTTTCATCCTCTGGTGGCAGCCAGCTACTTAAATGCCACTTAAGTCAAGTAGCATCCTAAGAGTAAGGGCAGGGGCTGGGGAGATGGCTCAGTAGAATAAGTGCTTCCCTGGCAAGTGTAAGGGCCTGAGTTCAATCCCTGGTTCCGCAAAAAAAAAAAAAAAGTAAGGGCAATGGACAGGCGCTTCCTCTTAATGCATTCATATTCTACACAGGTTAGGTAAGACCCAAATCACAAACTTGGAAGGGCTGGCAAGATAGCTCAGCAGACTAAGCACCTGTTGAGGCAAGCAAAGGGACTGGGGTTCGATTCTCAGTACTGCATGCTGAACTGGGCACTGAGACCAGACCTGGTGCTGCATGCCTGTAACCCCAGCAGTGGGGAGGCTGAAAACAGTAAGATCACTATGAGTCCCAGCTGCATAGTGAGACACTGCACCAAATACATTAAAAAATAAAAGCGATAAACTTGGAGGCAGAATATTTTGAGCACCAGGAGGTGAATGTAAAGATGGAAAGATAGTTATAGTGAGCTGGATGCGTAAGTGAGTTCTAAAGACCTTGGGCCGGGGAGATGGTTCAGTAGAATAAGCACTTCCCTGGCAAGCACAAGGGCCTGAGTTCAATCCCTGGTTCTGCAAAAAAAAAAAAAAAAAAAAAAAAAGACCTTGGTGCTGGGTGTGTACAATGAGGAGGAGACACTACAGCTGGGGCAAGAGCAGGTGTGTGGAGGAGTGGGCAGCCCGTGCACAATCACACCTGGCTATTTTATATGTAACATTTTATTCAACATATAGAGGTTGCATCTCTTCCTCCTCCTCCTCCTCCTCTTCTTCCTCCTCCTCTTCTTCCTCCTCCTCTTCCTCTTTTTTTTTTTTTTTTGTTACCAGACATCAAACTCAGGACCCTGTGCTTGCAAGCCAGGTGCTTAGGCCACTGAGCTATCTCCCTGGCCCGAGTGCATTTTCTTTTCCAACACAGATGGAAGGAACATCAATACAATCAATTATATGTAAAACCAGGCATCAAGCCTTAGACCCCCCCTCTTTTTTGCCGGGGGAAGGGGGTTTCAGGAATCAAACTCAGGGCCTCATACTTGGCAGGCAGGCCCTCGTGCTGTCGAGCTGTATCTCCAACAAGCCTTAACAGATTCCAGAGGAACAGTGTATCCAGTGCCCACACACCATGCATTATGATAGGATACTAATAAAATACACAAGCAAAAAAAAAAAAAAAGAAGAAGAAGAAGAAAAGAAAGAGGGCTGGTGAGATGGCTCAGTGGTCTAAAGCACCTACTTAGAACAAACTTAGCAAAGCACAGGGACCACGGTTCAATCCCCCAGCATCACATGCCAGCCAGCCCTGCCCCCTGGTGGGCTGAGCTGGCCACACACACACACACACAAAAGAAGAAGAAGAAAATACACAAGGAATGGTGGTGCACACCGACACTCCCAGCACACAGGAGGCTCAGCACGAGGATCTCTGCTAGCTCAATGCCCACCTGGACTACAGAATCAATTCAAGAACAGCTCGGACTACATAAAGAAACCTTAACTTAAAAAAAATAAATTGAAAGTCCAGGGAAATAGCTTGGTGGTCTCATCGACTACCTGGCAAGCACAAGGGCCTGAGTTCAATCCCCAGTTCCGCCAAAAAAAAAGGAAAAGAAAAGAAAAGAAAAGAAAAGAAAAGGGAGGGTTGGGGGCCAGGGAGATGGCTCAGTACAATAAGTGCTTGGCTGGCAAGTGCAAGGGCCTGAGTTCAATCCCTGATTCCACCAAAAAAAAAAAAAAAAAAAAAAAGAAAAGAAAGAAAGAGGAAAAAAAAAAAAAGAAAAGAAAAGGGAGGGTTGGCGAGATAGCTCAGAAGGGTAAGGGCCTGCTTAGGCATTCGCAGGGACCAAGGTCCAATCACCCGCACCACATGTTGTGCTGGCCCCGACCCCAGGCACACTGCACACCTGTAATCCAGCACTGGGAAGGGTGAAAACAGGCCAATCACTATGAGTCCGAGCTGCGTAGTGAGACCCTGTGCCAAATACATTTAAAAAAAGGAGGAGGAGGA
>NW_004524864.1:378780-388541 GCF_000260255.1 Octodon degus
CACTCATCAAATCCTGTGGGAGGGGGTGCTGAAGACAGACTGGAAATGTCTACCTTGATGGACTTGGTGGTGCATGCCTGTAATCCCAGCACTCAGGAGACTGAGGCAGGAGGATCTCCTTGAGGTCGAGGCCAACTTGGGCTACATAGGGAATTCAAAACCAGCCAAAGTCTACGGTCATCCCACCCTGAAGGCGCCTGATCTCATCAAAACCAGCCAGAACTGTATTTTTTTTTTCCAAACTGTATAAAAAGACCCTGTCTTAAAAAAAAAAAAAAAGTTATGGGGGCATTGGCCAGAGGTAAGTACAAACTGGATGCCAAGATGGAAGGTCTTTAAGCCATATGCCCAAACCTCCGAGATGCACAGTCAGAGACTAAAAAGCCCACAGGGCTGTAAATCTTGGTAGGATCGAAGCCCACATCTATCGCTGAGCCTGGGCCCCTGGCCTTGCCCCGCTGTCCCCCTGCTCCTATGTGAACTCCTCGCTAGCCGCTTCTTCTGTCCCTTATCCTTGATCCTGGTTCTATCAATAGAAAGCTGCAGAAGCTTCAGTTTAGCGCTGTCCTGATGAAACTCTCGGACAGCTCTTTGACTTTGTTTTGTCTTGTTTTTGAGATGGCGTTTCTCTACATAGCCCAGGCTGGCCTCAAACTCACAGCAATCTTCCTGGTTCAACCTCTTGGGTGCAAAGATTATAGGCATGCTCCCCTATGCCTGGAAGCAAGTGCTTCAAAAAATCATTTATTGGGGCAGGGGAGATGGCTCAGTGGAATAAGTGCTTCCTTGGCAAGCGCAAGGACCTGAGTTCAACCCCCTGTTCTGAAAAAAAAAAAAAATTATTTATTATTTATTATTTATTTATGTATGTGTTTGGTACAGGGTCTCACTACACAGCTCGGACTCATAGTGATCCTCCTGCTTTCAGCCTCCCCAGCACTGGGATTACAGATGTATGCCACTAAACACTAAGCCTGGACTCTGGGGCGAGGGTGGCACTGTATGTGGTACCAGGGATGGAACTGCAGTCCCTACGCTTGCCTAAACAGGCACTTTAGTCCCCTGAGCTATCTTGCCAGATCCACAAGGACTTCTTACCACGCAGCTTGGGAAAGTAGACACTTGGCGCTGAGTAGGGAAGGAAAAGGTAGCCCTTATCAGAAACTGGCAAACACCAGAAAGAAAGTGGGAGAAAGGGAGACTGATACTGTGCTTAGGAGAACCAGCCGACCTACAATGGAAGCAAAAGGACTAGTCATGTTTAAGGAACAGTAAGAGGATTAACAATGCTATCTATGTAGGCCTCAGGATGTCTGTGCAAGGGAGTTAAACATTAATGTCTTTTCTGCTAGCTGATTTATCTTTATCTTAATATGTGACAGAGTTATCTGCTTTTCATACAGTCAGCTGAGAGAACAAGTAGATTTAGCTATGAAGATCATTAGTGATATTTTTTTTCATTAGTGTTCTTGACAGGAGCAGTTTTGGTGCAGTTATGTGGTTGAAAACCCAGTTTTTTGCCAGGTGTGTTGGTGCACACCTGTAACCCCAGTACTTGAGAGGCTGAGGCAGGAGAAGTGTTGTGAGTTCAAAGCCAACCTGGACTACATAGTAAGAACCTGTTTCAAAAAACAGAAACAAAACAATTTTTGTGGGTTAAAACTGAATGAAGGAATATTAGGCAAAATATACATTAAGGCCAGATGTAGTGGCACACCTATAGTCCTAGCATTCTGGGAGGCAGAGAGAAGCACAAGCCCAACCTGGGCAATTTAGTGACTTAGCAAGACTCTCAATCAATCAATAAATGTAAAGGGGGTGGGGGTGGCAGCAAAGGCTCTGGGTTTCAAGCCCCAGTATAGGAAGGAAGGAAAGAAGAAAAGAAGAAAAGAAGGAAGGAAGGAAGGAAGGAAGGAAGGAAGGAAGGAAGGAAGGAAGGAGGGAAAGAAGGAAGGAAGGAAGGAAGGCAGGTAGGCAGGCAGGCACGCAGACAAATAGACAGACAGACAGACAGAGAGACAGACAGACAGACAGACAGACAGACAGACAGACAGACAGACAGACAGACCAGAGAGATGTCTCAGTAGAATAAGCGCTTGCCTGGCAAGTGCAAAGGCCTGAATTCAATCCTCGGTTCCAAAAAAAGAAAAAGAAAGAAAAGAAAAAAGAAAGGAAGGTTGAGTGCGGTATTGCACACCTAGAATTCCAGCACATGAAGATAAGGCATATGACTGCTCCCAGCCAGGTCTGGGCTACATAAGTTCAAGTCCAGCCTGATTACACACCAAGGTCTTGCCTAGAACACAGTGGATACTACCGCAGAGCACTGCTGTAAGGCTCGACAGATGCCGCCTCCGCCACCAGAGTGGCCAGGCCAAAAACAAACCACACAGCGCTCTTGGAGGCTTCCTGCCCATGCGTGAATTGTTCGCAGACAGCGTTGCAGGGCATAAACACGCGTGCTTTGAGGGGAAAAATATAGTTACAAGGGTTCCTGCTTTCACAGAATGACCATAAGGCTGTTCTGTGAAAGCAGGAACCCTTGTAACTACATTACAAGGCATATGTGCCAGTGGAGGACTTCCCACACATCTGGACTCTAAAGGACTCGGTGGACTGCAGGTATGAACTTGACAGGATGACTTTGGGGTGCATCCTTGAGGACGTGTCCGGGAGCTCAGCCTGGAGTCTAAGAAGGTGAAGCTCCACCCCAGCATAAGAGCCGCCATCCAATTGGCTGGAGGCCTGGCAAGACCAATCCTTGAAGCCAATTGCTTTGTCTAGCTCCGCCCCATCCCCCAGGGGGCACCAAGCACTGCTACCACCCTATAAAGGGTTAACAGAGTTTTGTGCCTTAACTGTGGGAAATTACAAAAACCCTTTGTGCTTCCTGTATCTACTCTAAGAAATGTGTTCTCCCTTTGGGCTCAAGGCTGTTCAACAATAAATAACTTTCTTGTCAAGGCAGCAAGCTAACACAAACTCCCTCCCAGCCATCTCCTGTAACGTAGTCAGCTTAAGATATATCTTGTAAAAATATGCACTTATCACTAAGCTGTGAAAGACCTTTTAGTTATGAACAGTTTGCAGCTGTGTCAAATGAATGCAGTTTCTGTTGTTCTGTACTAGATAACAAGTTTACTTACCAAACTGGATGTGATTTCTGTTATAAATACCCCCCTGCTACCTACGTTCGGGGCCGATCAGCCTTCTCCTGCGTGAGAAGTGGCTGACGGACCTGAGCTCAGTAAATAAAAGGCTCTATTCAAATTTCAATCTGGCTGATCTGGTTCCTATTCAGAGTTGACCCATAACACACCCCAGACTTCCTAGCTCCAGCCTTGCCAGACCCTGGAAACCAGAAAACACCCTGGAGGGCCCACCCTAGGTGATGATAAGGTTTTGGCCTCCAGTTGACACACCATTGGCTTCCTAGTTCTGAGGGCGCCAGACGGGCCTAAGTCACACTACGGCACCCCACGGCTTGCACTGTGCTCACAAGGCCAGGTCCCTGGTCAGTCCCCGGTCACATCTGTGTGCAGAACCTGCTAAGGCTGGCTCTCTGGAGAACCCGGACTGCTGCAGAACAGATCAACCCACAAAGAGCAATCTTGGGGTGAGAAGGACCAGTGACGAGGATGGGCCTGGCGCACAGGGCAAACACTTCTGTTGTGCAGAAGCGCAGGCCCGGCTCCCCAGGTGAGCACTTCAGGTATGCGGAAGCGCAGGCCCGGCGTCCAAGGGGAGCACTTCGGTGTGCAGAAGCCTACCCCTAAACATGTTCAGAGGACACTGACCCCAGGGGCTCCGGAGTGATGGAAGTAGAACTCTGACTTAAAGAAAACCCACACCCCAGCTGTGTCATCTGTCCCCACATCAAGCTTTGTCCTCAGGGCAGCCCAATGGGACAGATGGAGTTCTGGGGACCTAAGTCTGCAGAATGCTGAGAACTCACCAAGGTGCCCACGGGAAGGGGATGCAGCCAGGATGGGGAGCAGCGAGGGAGATCCCCACGTTGGGCTGGTGTTTCTGGGCCGGGGAGGTCGCAGGTGCTCTGGACATAGTCTTGGGCCTTTGGTTCTAAAAGGTTCGCCCATCAGTCTTCTTGTTACTGGTGCCCAAGGTAATACAGGAACTGTGACCCAGAAGAACTCAGAGGGCAACAAAACACAAGTCGAAGAGCAGCTATGGAGTCAGAGAAACAAAGTGGTGTTGGTCAGGCCAGAGACAGGCTCCTTCAGCAGACACACAGCAAGCCATGAGGCCCTTGGGTCCCGAAGGGACAAAACCAGGAAGACATAAATGGATCAGGTAAAGCAGCATCTTTTATGTAGATGATAAATAGGGGGAAAACTAGATGTCTTGTAAGATGAGGCCCTGCTCGTGTTCCCCGAAGTCTTGAGCATGAATTCTAAGGAACAATGGAAGTTAAGAGTAGGAAAATTAAAAAACAGGGGGATGGGGGAAGAGCTCAGTAGAATAAGCAAAGGGCCTGAGTTCAATCCCCGGTTTCGCAAAAAAAAAAAAAAAAAAAAAGTAGGAAAATTTATTGGGAAAAGGAATGAGCAATAAGAATAGCTCCTGGGCTGGAGAGATGGCTCAGTGGTCTAAAGCACCTACTTAGAACAAGCTTGGCAAAGCATCAGGGACCACGGTTCAATCCCCCAGCACCACATGCCAGCCAGCCCCGCCCCCTGGTGGGCTGAGCTGGCCACACACACACACACCCCACTCTCTCTCTCTCTCTCTCTCTCTCTCTCTCTCTCTCTCTCTCTAATAAATAAAAAAAAAAAATTTAAAAAAAAAATAATAAGAATAGCTCCTGAGGGGCCAGGGAGATGGCTCAGTGGAATATGCGCTTCCCTGGCAAGCGCAAGGGCCTGAGTTCAATCCCCAGTTCCAGAAGAAAAAAATAGCTCCTGAGAGAAGGAGGGGCCCAGAGTGGGTTGCCAAGGAGCCCACTTCTGAAAGGAAGTTTTGTATGCAGTAGATACAATATGGGTCAAAATTATGATTAATTTATGAGATCACAAGTATAGCCACTTAGGTAATATTGACCTTTTTTTTTTTTTTGTCAGAACTGGGGGTTGAACTCAGGCCCCTGTGCTTGCCAGGGAAGTGCTTATTCCACTGAGCCATCTCCCCAAGCCCAAATCTCAAACTTCTGTTTATCCTTTAGGGAAGTGTGGAAGTCTAGCCATTTGACTCCAGTTTCCTTCAGATGAATCTGCAGCCAGTTTTCGCTTTCTCATCTTCTGCTCTGGGCCCCGCACTGTCTGACTGCCTATATTCCTACCCAATTTATCTGTCTATAACGTGTAGTTTGAGCATTTTTTAAAAAATGTATTTAGTACAGGGTCTACAGGGCCCACAGGGTCTTACTACGTAGATCGGACTCATAGTGATTCTCCTGTTTTCAGCCTCCCAAGTGCTGGGATTATAGGCATGCATCACCACCCAGTCTCAATCAGCATCTCAGCATGTGCCAGGGATCAAACCGTGGCCCCTGTTCTGCCTAACCAGGCACTTTAGTCCAGGTAGCTGAGCTATCTGACTGGCCCTCTTTTTTGTCTTTTTGAGACAGGTTCTCACTGTGTAGCTCAGGTTGGCCTTGAACTCACTTTGTAGCCCAGACTGGTCTCTAATTTGCAAGGATCTTCCTGTCTCAGCCTTCTGAGTGCTGGGATTACAGGTGAGCACCACCATGCCCAGCTTTAGTCTAAGCATGTTTAACAATTTTTTTTTTCAGTGCTCAGGAATAAACCTGGGTCTTCACACTGTTACATTTGCAGCCCCTTTTTATTTTTTATTTTGAGATGAGATCTCACTAAGTAGCCAGATTGCCTAGGGTAGGCACAAACTTCCCACCCTAGGGGCTGGAGAGATGGCTCAGTGGTCTAAAGCACCTACTTGAAACAAGCTTGTCAAAGCACAGGGACTGCGGTTCAATCCCCCAGCACCACACTGAGCTGGCCACACACACAATAAATAAATGTAATAAATAAATAATTTTTTAAAAAAACAAAAAAACTTCCCACCCTACTGCCTCAGCCTCCCAGAGTGCTAGGATTACAGACATTTGCCATCATACCTCATTTAAAATGTATCAAAATAGCCAGGTGTGATGGCCCACACCTATGCTCCCAGCACTCTGGAGGCTGAGGCAGGAGGATAACTGCGAGACAGCCTGGGCTACAAAGTGAGACCTTATCTCAAAAAGTAATAAAAAAATTAATTAATAATTAGAAAACCAATAGAATTTTTTTTTTCTCTCTCTCGGAACTGGGGATTGAACACAGGCCCTTGTGCTTGCCAGGCAAATGCTTATTCTATTGAGCCATCTTCCTGGCCCCTTCATGATTTTTTTAATGACCTAAGAAAACTTTACTTTCTCTAAGTCATAAATATATTCTAAAATCTTATTTTATTTATTTTTTTGTACTGGGAATTGAACGTTCTTTGAGCTATCTTTTTGGCCCTTTTATCAGTTCTATAATTTTAGCATTTAAACTTGGGCCTGTGATTCATCTAATTAATATTTGAATATGGCATTAGGTAGAGATTTAGGTTCCTTTTTTCATAATCATAAATACATATTTGAATAGTCACACTAACGTGGCACGGCCGCACTGGAAAATTGCACATCAGCTATTTTCTTTTTCTTTTTTAATTTTAGGGGCAAAATGTAAAACAAAGTTTCATAACAAAATAATAGAGTAACAATACTTAATTGTTCAATCTTTAAAACAGTTGCTCAGGAAAAAAAAAAAAAGAAGGGGCCAGGGAGATGTCTCAGTAGAATAAGCGCTTGCCAAGCAAGTGCACGGGCCTGAGTTCAATCCCTGGTTCCTCAAAAATAAATAAATAAAAATAAAATAAAATAAAATAGTTACTCAGCGTTCAAGATATAGACATAAAATTTTCTCTGATATGAGCCAGCTTCTTTCAGAACTGCAAATTAATTGTACATGGCAACACCTGGCTGTCATCCCAGCTGACTGGAAAGCTGAGGCAGGAGATTGACAGTTGGAGTCCAGCCAGGACAACTCAGTCGGTTAGTAAGACCACACGTCAAACTAAAATAGAAGCTGGGCGTGGTGGCACTCGCCTGCCACTTATCCCAGAGAAATGTACAGAGTGTTGCCAGCCAGTGTAATAGCTGTAATAACCCTGACCCGAGGCACACGTCCCTACCTGGGGCGGTGGTTACGAGTGCAGCAGGGAAAGCAGTCGGACCTGCAGGACGCCAGCGCAGGAGGACACTTGCTGCAGGATTCCACCTAGGTGACATCAGGGGGACAACCTTTCAGAGAAGGAAAAGAGCTCAGTGCTTAACAGAGTGTGAAGAGAGCGGACGGGCTGGGCTGAGCGGCTGTGTGGGCGACGATTGAGGGCCCAGGCTTTGTCCCCAGACGCATACAACAGTACAAACGCGACAAGCTACACGCGGTACAACTGGGTAGAGCTACACGTGTGCGCGTGCGCACACAGTAACTGCGGAACTAGAGAAATATGAGCGATCTCAGTGCGTTGGACCAGCGTCATCTCATCCTCTGTCAGAAGTTAGCGCTGTGGCAGGTGTGAAGGTCATCCTAGACATTGCTGTCTTTTTTATTTTTATTTTTTTCACGTTAGTGTTCTCACCCCCCCCCCCCGCTCCCCCGCTGAGTCTTGCTGCATAGTCCAGGCTACTTTACACTCACTATGTGACCTCAAAGTAGTGACAATCCTAGAGCCTGCGGTGTAGCTTAGAGGTAGAAGGTGATGTTCAGCATGCATGAGGCCTTGGTTCAATCCCAGACAACATTGAAAAAGAAAACAAAAGATCCAAAAGCTTTCAAATGAAAAGCACAGAATGCTATATGTTCGTTTGCTTTTGTGGTACCGGGAATAGAACTCAGGGCCTTGCACTTGCCAGGCAGGTGCTTAGGCCACTGAGCTATCTCCCCAGCCCATAAATGCTGTATGGCTTACTGAACTGCAATTGGAATGAATGCACATTACAAGGTTGTATCGTTTGGCCTGAGATTCTTTCCGGCCTTCATGACTGCCCCACCAGGACACAGCCGAGGGAGGAGGTAGGAGCTAGGGACTTACTATGATGCTCACTGTACCACAGAGCTACACCTCCAGCCTCCAGAACATTTTTTTTTTTTTTTTTTTTTTTTTAATTTTTATTTATTTATTTACTTGTGTGTGTGGCCAACTCAGCCCACCAGGGGGCAGGCTGGCTGGCATGTGGTGCTGGGGGATTGAACCGCGGTCCCTGTACTTTGCTAAGCTTGTTCTAAGCAGGTGCTTTAGACCACTGAGCCATCTCACCATCCCCCTTTGTTATTATTTTTTTAAGCAGGACCCCGCAGAATAGCCCAGAGTGGCCTCGATCTCATGGAGATCCATGGGTTGTGCTGGCCGGATGTCCTAAGGGGAGTTCAGGGCTGAGAAAAACTGCTGCGCAACTGGTGAGTGCAGTACAGTAGTGACCAGCAGGTGGCACTGTAACCCTCCTAATGAGGTCAGCTGTGTTTTCTGGATTTGCCCCAAACATGGAGCTGTGTTTCTTCTACCCCTCCCTCAATGCAGTGATACAAGTATTTTAGCTATTTGCATATTCAAAAATGTTCGTGGAACTGGGCAGAGCAGCGCCGTAACCTCCACAAGTACAAGGACAGCCTGAACTACATATTGAGGTTCTGTCTCAGAAACAAAAAGAAAAATCAAAACTAGGCGTGGTGGCTTACACCTACAATCCCAGCACTCAGGAGGCTGAGGCAAGAGGATCTTTGCAAGTTTGAGGCCGGTCTTAGCTACAAAGTGAGTTCAAAGCAGGCCTGAGCTGTATAGTGAGACCCTGTCTCAAAAGACAACAACAGCAAAAAACTGAAAAGGAGGGAATGCTTATGGATTCAGTCCCTAATATGTACATACATGCACACACACACACACACACTTCACATGAAAATGTTACTTTTAGTACCAGCCACTCCTTTCCATAGAGGCTCCATTCTTTCTTCCCAAATACAGGTATCTATTGTTTATTGATAACACATTCTTATTTATTTATTTATTTATTTAGATGGAACCGGGGATTGAACTCAGACACTTGTGGTTGCCAGGGAAGTGCTTATTCTACTGAGCCATCTCCCCGGCTAGATAACACATTCTCTAGCAAATTCCAGTGACAGAAAGTAAAGCCAGAGATGTCCAGTAAGATGGCAGAGTGGCGAGCAGCAGAGAAACAGCTTCTCTGAGATTTGGTGTCTAGACATCGAATATAGCAACATGAAGAAGAGAAAAGGGAGGGAAGCGGGTCCCTAAGAGCCAGAAATGCTCTGGAGCAAGCCTTGAAGGCCACAGGGAGAGTGAGGAGAGACTTCAGCAAAGAAGAAGGTGATGGGGCCAGCGAGACAGCTCAGTGGCCTAAAGAGCCTGCTTGAGCAAGTGCAAGGACAGGGACTGTGGTTCGATCCCTGGTACCACAAGCCACAGTAGCCCCAACCTCAGGGCAAGCTAAGCCAGCCACAAAAAAACAAAAAAAAAAAAAGGCTGTGGCAGGCAGTGCTTTCTCCCTGAGTCCAGACTCACTGTGTGCAGGGAATAGCTTGAGACTTGGTTTTTTTTTTTTTTTTTTTTTTTTTGTACCGGAGATTGAACTCAGGAAGCTACGCTTGCCAGACAAGAGCTTATTCTACTGAGCTATCTCCCCCAGCAAAACCTCCATTTGTATAACACCTATAAGCATTATAATTATTTTCACAATC
>NW_004524864.1:388766-389441 GCF_000260255.1 Octodon degus
GCTGGGGGATTGAACCGAGGTCCCTGTGCTTTGCTTGAGCTTAGTTTGTTCTAAGTAGGTGCTTTAGACCACTGAGCCATCTCACCAGCCCACGGTTTCTAGTTCTATTGTAGTAGTTGATCTATTTGTTCAACTGTTTTTGTTTTGTCTGTTTGAGACAGTCTCCCTGTGCCATTCAGGCTGGCCTTAACTCCACTTTGTAACCCAGGCTTGTCTGGAGCCCACAGTTCTCCACCCCACTGTTTTAAATAGTCTCTCCTAGGGCCAGAGAGACAGGTCAGCAGACTAAGGGCCTGATTAGGCAAGCACAGGGACGGGGGTTCAATCCCTGGCACCATATGCAGCCCCTGCCCTGCCTCCAGGGAGCGCTGAGCTTGTGACTGAGTCTGGGCATGGTGGTACACATCTGTAATTACTCCCAGTGCTGAAGAAATTAAAAACAGGAGGATCACTATGAGTCCATGCTGCGTAGTGAAACCCTGTACCAAACAATTAAAAATAAAAATAAATATCCTCTCCTGAGGGTAAAATCGCCATACTGAAGGCGTATTTACTGCATACAATATTCTGGTTTTTTGTTTTTTTTTTTTTTCGGAACCAGGGATTGAACTCAGGTCCTTATGCTATCCAGGCAAGTGCTTATTCTACTGAGCCATCTCCCTGGCCCCCTATTTT
>NW_004524864.1:390248-391586 GCF_000260255.1 Octodon degus
AAATAAATAGAAATAAAATATTAAAAAAAAAAAGCAAGCAAGCATAAACACGTGCACCCTAGACATCCAGCTCACCAAAGGCAAACCCAAGTTGCAATAAAGTGGAACAATGCAAAAGCTGCCCACCTGCACTCTGAATTGTTAACAACAGAAATAACAAAGCAGCTTAGGGCTGGTGAGATAGCTCAGCAGACTAAGAGCCTGCTTAGGCAAGCATAGGTTCAATACCCAGTACCACATACCACGCTGGCCCTGCCCCCAGGCACTCTGAGCCAGCCACCAAGTCCAAGCATGGTAGTGTACTTTTGTGATTCCAGCACTGGGAAGGCTGAAAATAGGAGAATCATTAGGAGTCTGAGCTGTGTAGTAAGATCAGAATACATTAAAAAAAAAAAAAACCAAAAAAACAAAAACCAGATGAATAAGTCTCTAGAAAAAAAAATCAAAAAATCAATTACAGAGATGGTTACCATAGTGACAGACATGTTCTAGTGACTTTAGAGCAGATACACATTTTAAAAAAAAAAGTAGAAGGGCTTAGGAAAGTAAGGGAAACCATGAATGCACAACACAAGAAACAAGGGGAACCCATGAAACAGATTCAAAGATATCCAGATTAAAAATTCCACTGAAGGTATATGCAGCAGAATAAGTCAAAGTCAGGACAAAATCTCAGATATAAAAGAAAGAATTGTGGTTATTGATCATGAAAAGAAAGATTTCTTTAAAAATAGTGAAAACAAAACAACAACAACAAAAAAAAACAAAAAACAAAAACATGGGCATGCTAGGGAGATAGCTCAGGGGCATAAGCACCTGTCTGGCAAGCTCTAGGTCCTGAATTCAATCCCTGGTACAAAAAAAGAAAAAAAAAAGCAAGGAAAAGACTGTGAGAAATCAATCCAGCAGCTGCTAATGATACAAAGAGTAACATAAGATTGATTGGAGTCAGGGATCAGGGAGATGGCTCAGTGGAATAAGCGCATCCCTGGCAAGAAGTGCAAGGGCCTGAGTTCAATCCCCTGTTCTGCAAAAAAAAAAAAAAAAAAAAAAAAAGATTGATTGGAGTCAAAGAAAAACCAGTGCATAGCACAGGTGACATAAAAATCCTGTTCACAGAACTTATGGCAGAAAACTACCCAAGAAGGGAAAGATAATTTGACATAGAGATAAGTGAGAACTCCAATTAGCCATGAAGAAAAAACTACACCAAGTGTGGTGGTGTATGCCTGTAATCCCGGCACTAGGGAGGCTGAGGAAGGAGGACTGCTGTGAGTTCTAGGCCAGCTTGGACTACAAAGTGAGTTCAAGGCCAGTCTGAACTGCATAGTGAAAAAA